>NC_047055.1:72606931-72786879 GCF_011762595.2 Tursiops truncatus | reverse complement strand
AAATGGACAAATCTTAGAAAAGCACAACGTTCTGAGACTGAACCAGGTAGAAAGAAAAAATTAAACAGACGAAGCACAGGCACTGAAATTGAGACTGTGATTAAAAATCATCCAACAGGGCTTCCCTGGTGGCACAGTGGTTGAGAGTCTGCCTGCTGATGCAGGGGACACGGGTTCGTGCCCCAGTCCAGGAAGATCCCACATGCCACGGAGCGGTTAGGCCCATGAGTAATGGCCGCTGAGCCTGCGTGTCTGGAGCCCGTGCTCCGCAACGGGAGAGGCCACAACAGTGAGAGGCCCGCATACTGAAAAAAAAAATTCATCCAACAAACAAAACCCCAGGACCAGATGGCTTCACAGGCGAATTCTATCAAACATTTAGAGAAGAGCTAACACCTATCCTTCTCAAACTCTTGAAAGTACAGCAGAGGGAGAAACACTCCCCAACTCATTCTATGAGGCCACCATCACCCCGATATCAAAACCAGACAAAAATGTCACAAAGAAAGAAAACTAGAAGCCAATTCACTGATGAATATAGATGCAAAAATCCTCAACAAAATACTAGCAAACAGAATCCAACAGCACATTAAAAGGATCATACACCATAATCAACTGGGGATTATCCCAGGAATGCAAGGATTCTTCAATATACACAAATCAATCAATGTGATACACCATATTAACAAACTGAAGGAGAAAAACCATATGATCATCTCAATAGATGCAGAGAAAGCTTTGGACAAAATTCAACACCGTTTATGATAAAAACCCTCCAGAAAGTAGGTATAGAGGGAACTTCCCTCATCGTAGTAAAGGCCATATATGACAAACCCACAGTCAACATCGTCCTCAATGGTGAAAAAGGGAAAACATTTCCACTAACATCAGGAACAAGACAAGGTTGTCCACTCTCACCACTATTATTTAACATAGTTTTGGAAGTTTTAGCCACAGTAATCACAGAAGAAAAAGAAATAAAGGAATCCAAATCTGAAAAGAAGAAGTAAAGCTGTCACTGTTTGCAGATGACATGATACTATATACAGAGTATCCTAAAGATGCTACCAGAAAACTATTAGAGCTCATCAATGAATTTGGTAAAGTAGCAGGATACAAAATTAATGCACAGAAATCTCTTGCATTCCTGTACACTAATAATGAAAAATCTGAAAGAGAAATTAAGGAAACACTCCCATTTACCACTGCACCAAAAAGAATAAAATATCTAGGAATAAACCTACATAAGGAGACAAAAGACCTCTATGCAGAAAACTATAAGACACTGATGAAAGAATTAAAGATGATACAAACAGATGTAGAGATATACCATGATCTTGGATTGGAAGAATCAACACTGCTACCCAAAGCAGTCTACAGATTCAATGCAATCCGTATGAAACTAAAAATGGCATTTTTCACAGAATTAGAACAAAAAATTTCACAATCTGTATAGAAACACAAAAGACCCTGAATAGCCAAAGCAATCCTGAGAAAGAAAAACGGAGCTGGAGGAATCAGGCTCCTGGACTTCGGACTATATTGCAAAGCTACAGCAATCAAGACAGTATGGTACTGGCACAAAAACAGAAATATAGATCAATGGAACAGGACAGAAAGCCCAGAGATAAACCCACACACATATGTTCAGCTTATTTTTGATAAAGGATGCAAGAATATGCAATGGAGAAAAGACAGCCTCTTTAATGAGTGGTGCTTGGAAAACTGCACAGCTACACATAAAAGAATGAAATTAGAACACTCCCTAACATCGTACACACAGAAAACTCAAAATGGATTAAAGACCTAAATGTAAGGCCAGACACTATTAAACACTTAGAAGAAAACAGGCAGAACACTCTATGACATAAATCACAGCAAGATCCTTTCTGACCCACCTCCTAGAGTAATGGAAATAAAAACAAAAATAAACAAATGTGACCTCATGAAACTTAAAAGCTTTTGCACAGCAAAGGAAACCATAAACAAGACAATAAGACCACCCTCAGGGGGGACCTTGAAGATGGCGGAAGAGTAAGACGCGGAGATCACCTTCCTCCACACAGATACACCAGAAATACATCTACGCGTGGAACAACTCCTACAGAACACCTACTGAAGGCTGGCAGAAGACCTCAGACCTCCCAAAAGGAAAGAAACTCCCCACGTACCCGGGTAGGGCAAAAGAAAAAAAGAAAAAACAGAGACAAAAGAATAGGGACGGCACCTGCACCAGCGGGAGGGAGCTGTGAAGGAGGAAAAGTTTCCACACACTAGGAAGCCCCTTCGTGGGCGGAGACTGCGGGAGGCGGAGGGGGGAGCTTCGGAGCCGCGGAGGAGTGCACAGCAACAGGGGTGCGGAGGGCAAAGCGAGGAGATTCCCGCACAGAGGATCGGTGCCGACTGGCACTCACCAGCCCAAGAAGCTTGTCTGCTCACCCGCCGGGGTGGGCGGGGCTGCGAGCTGAGGCTCGGGTTTCGGTTTCGGTAGGAGCGCAGAGAGAGGACTGGGGTTGGCGGCTTGAACATAGCCTGACGGGGTTAGTGCACCACGGCTAGCCGGGAGGGAGTCCGGAGAAAAGTCTGCACCTGCCGAAGAGGCAAGAGACTTTTTCTTCCCTCTTTGTTTCCTGGTGCGTGAGGAGAGGGGTTTAAGAACGCTGCTTAAAGGAGCTCCAGAGACGGGCGCGAGCCGCGGCTGAAAGCGCGGACCCCAGAGACGGGCGGGAGACGATAAGGCTGCTGCTGCCGCCACCGAGGGGCCTGTGTGCGAGCACAGGTCACTCTCCACACCCCTCTTCTGCGGAACCTGTGCAGCCCGCCACTGCCAGGTTCCCAGGATCCAGGGACAACTTCCCCGGGAGAACGCACAGCGGGCCGCAGGCTGGTGCAAAGTCACGCTGGCCTCTGCCGCCGCAGGCACGACCTGCACGCAGTAACCCTCCCTCCCCCTGGCCTGAGTGCGCCAGAGCCCCCGAATCAGCGGCTCCTTTAACCCCGTCCTGTCTGAGCAAAAAACAGACACCCTCCAGTGACCTACACGCAGAGGCAGGGCCAAATCCAAAGCTGAGCCCCTGTGAGCTGTGAGAACAAAGAAGAGAAAGGGAAATCTCTCCCAGCAGCCTCAGGAGCAGCGGATTAAAGCTCCACAATCAACTTGATGTACCCTGCATCTGTGGAATACCTGAATAGACAAGGAATGATCCCAAATTGAGGAGGTGGACTTTAGGAGCAAGATCTATGAATTTGTCCCCTTTTCCTCTTTTTGTGAATGTGTATATGTATGCTTCTGTGTGAGATCTTGTCTGTATAGCTTTGCTGCCACCATTTGTCCTAGGGCTCTATCCGTCCATGGTTTTTTAAAAAATTTTTTTCTTAATATTTTCTTAATATATTAATTAATTAATATATTAATTATTAATTAATTAATTAATTAATTAAAATACTAATATTTTCTTAATAACTTTATTATACTTTACCTTCTTTCTTTCTTTCTTTCTTTCTTTCTTTCTTTCCTTCTTTCCTTCCTTCCTTCCTTCCTTCCTTCCCTCCTTTAGACAACGAATCATCCCAAATTGAGGAGGTGGTCTCTGAGAGCAAGATTTATGATTTTTTCCGCTTTACCTCTTTTTGTGAGGGTGTATGTGTATGCTTCTGTGTAAGATTTTGTCTGTATAGCTTTGCTTCCAACATTTGTCCTAAGGTTCTATCCGTCCCTTTTTTTTCTTTTCTAAATAATTATTTTTCATTCAATAACTTTATTATACTTTATTTTATTTTACTGTATCTTCTTTCTTTCTGTCTTTTTTCCTTCCTTCCCTCCTTCCTTACTTCCTCCCTCCCTCCCTCCCTCCCTCCTTTCTTTCCTTCTTGCCCTCTTTCTTTCTTTGATTCTTTCTTTCTTCCTTCCTTCCTTCCTTCCTTCCCTCCTTTCTTTCTTTCTTTCTTCAAACTTCTACTAATTCTCTCTACTTTTTCTTCCTTTTATTCTGAGCCGTGTGGATGAAAGGCTCTTGGTGCTCCAGCCAGGAGTCAGGGCTCTGCCTCTGAGGTGGGAAAGCCAACTTCAGGACACTGGTCAACAAGAGACCTCCCAGCTCCACATAATATCAAATGGCGAAAATCTCCCAGAGACCTCCATCTTAACACCAGCACCCAGCTTCACTCAACGACCAGCAAGCTACAGTGCTGGACAACCTATGCCAAACAACTAGAAAAACAGGAACACAACCTCACCCATTAGCAGAGAGGCTGCCTAAAATCATAATAAGGCCACACACACCCCAAAACACACCACCAGATGTGAACCTGCCCACTAGAGAGACAAGATCCATCCTCATATACCACAACACAGGCACTAGTCCCCTCCACCAGGAAGCCTACACAACCCACTGAACCAACCTTAGCCACTGGAGACAGACATCAAAAACAGCGGGAACTACGAACCTGCAGCCTGCGAAAAGGAGACCCCAAACACAGTAAGATAAGCAAAATGAGAAGACAGAAAAACACACAGCAGATAAACAAGCAAGATAAAATTCCACCACACCTAACAAATGAAGAGGAAATAGGCAGTCTACCTGAAAAAGAATTCAGAATAATGATAGTAAGGATGATCCAAAATCTTGGAAATACAATGGACAAAATACAAGAAACAGTTAACAAGTACCTAGAAGAAATAAATATGAAACAAGCAACAATGAACAACACAATAAATGAAATTCAAAGTACTCTAGATGGGATCAATAGCAGAATAACTGAGGCAGAAGAACGGATAAGTGACCTGGAAGATAAAATAGTGGAAATAACTAGTGCAGAGCAGAATAAAGAAAAAAGAACGAAAAGAACTGAGGACAGTCTCAGAGACCTCTGGGACAACATTAAACGCACCAACATTCGAATTATAGGGGTTCCAGAAGAAGAAGAGAAAAAGGAAGGGACTGAGAAAATATTTGAAGAGATTATAGTTGAAAACTTCCCAAATATGGGAAAGGAAATAGTTAATTAAGTCCAGGAAGCAGAGAAAGTCCCATAAAGGATATATACAAGGAGAAATACTCCAAGACACATATTAATCAAACTGTCAAAATTAAATACAAAGAAAGCATACTAAAAGCAGCAAGGGAAAAACAACAAATAACACACAAATGAATCCCCATAAGGTTAACAGCTGATCTCTGAGCAGAAATCCTACAAGCCAGAAGGGAGTGGCAGGACATACTGAAAGTGATGAAGGAGAAAAACCTGCAACCAAGACTACTCTACCCAGCAAGGATCTCATTCAGATTTGATGGAGAAATTAAAACCATTACAGACAAGCAAAAGCTGAGAGAGTTCAGCACCACCAAACCAGCTTTACAACAAATGCTAAAGGAACTTCTCTAGACAAGAACACAAGAGAAGGAAAAGACCTATAATAACGAACCCAAAACAATTTAGAAAATGGGAATAGGAACATACATATCGATAATTACCTTAAATGTAAATGGACTAAATGCTTCCACCAAAAGACACAGATTGGCTGAATGGATACAAAAACAAGACCCTTATATACGCTGTCTACAAGAGACCCACTACACACCAAGAGACACATACAGACTGAAACTAAGGGGATGGAAAAAAATACTTCATGCAATGGAAACCAAAAGAAAGCTGGGGTAGCAATTCTCATATAAGACACTATAGACTTTAAAATAAAGACTATTAGAAGAAACAAAGAAGGACACTACATAATGATCAAGGGATCGATGCAAGAAGAAGATATAACAATTGTAAATATTTATGCACCCAACATAGGAGCACCTCAATACATAAGGCAAATACTAACAGCCATAAAAGGGGAAATCGACAGTAACACATTCATAGTAGGGGACTTTAACACCCCACTTTCACCCATGAACAGATCATCCAAAATGAAAATAAATAAGGAAACACAAGCTTTAAATGATACATTAAACAAGATGGACTTAATTGATATTTATAGGACACTCCATCCAAAAACAACAGAATACACATTTTTCTCAAGTGCTCCTGGAACATTCCCCAGGATAGATCATATCTTGGGTCACAAATCAAGCCTTGGTAAATTTAAGAAAATTGAAATTGTATCAAGTATCTTTTCTGATCACAATGCCATGAGACTCGATATCAATTACAGGAAAAGATCTATAAAAAATACAAATACATGGAGGCTAAACAATACACTACTTAATAATGAAGTGATCACTGAAGAAATCAAAGAGGAAATCAAAAAATACCTAGAAACAAATGACAATGGAGACACAACGACCCAAAACTTGTGGGATGCAGCAAAAGCAGTTCTAAGGGGGAAGTTTATAGCAATACAAGCCCACCTTAAGAAGCAGGAAACATCTCGAATAAACAACCTAACCTTGCACCTCAGGCAATTAGAGAAAGAAGAACAAAAAACCCCAAAGCTAGCAGAAGGAAAGAAATCATAAAAATCAGATCAGAAATAAATGAAAAAGAAATTAAGGAAACAATAACAAAGATCAATAAAACTAAAAGCTGGTTCTTTGAGAAGATAAACAAAATAGATAAACCACTAGCCAGACTCATCAAGAAAAAAAGGGAGAAGACTCAAATCAATAGAATTAGAAATGAAAAAGGAGAAGTAACAACAGACACTGCAGAAATAAAAAAGATCATGAGAGATTACTACAAGCAATTCCATGCCATTAAATGGACAATCTGGAAGAAATGGACAAAGTCTTAGAAATGCACAACCTGCCAAGACTGAATCAGGAAGAAATAGAAAATATGAACAGACCAATCACAAACACTGAAATTGAAACAGTGATTAAAAATCTTCCAACAAACAAAAGCCCAGGACCAGATGGCTTCACAGGCGAATCCTATCAAACATTTAGAGAAGAGCTAACACCTATCCTTCTCAAACTCTTCCAAAATATAGCAGAGGGAGGAACACTCCCAAACTCATTCTACAAGGCCACCATCACCTTGATACCAAAACCAGACAAGGATGTCACAAAGAAAGAAAACTACAGGCCAATATCACTGACGAACATAGGTGCAAAAATCCTCAACAAAATACTAGCAAACAGAATCCAGCAGCACATTAAAAGGATCATACACCATGATCAAGTGGGGTTTATTCCAGGAATGCAAGGATTCTTCAATATATGCAAATCTATCAATGTGATAAACCATATTATCAAATTGAAAGAGAAAAACCATATGATCATCTCAATAGATGCAGAGAAAGCTTTTGACAAAATTCAACACTGATTTATGATAAAAACCCTGCAGAAAGTCGGCATAGACGGAACTTTCCTCAACATAATAAAGGCCATATATGACAAGACCACAGCCAACGTCATCCTCAATGGTGAAAAACTGAAAGCATTTCCACTAAAATCAGGAACAAGACAAGGTTGCCCACTGTCACCACTCTTATTCAACATAGTTTTGGAAGTTTTAGCCACAGCAATCAGAGAAGAAAAGGAAATAAAAGGAATCCAAATCGGAAAAGAAGAAGTAAAGCTGTCACTGTTTGCAGATGACATGATACTATACATAGAGAATCCTAAAGATGCTACCAGAAAACTACTAGAGCTAATCAAGGAATTTGGTAAAGTAGCAGGATACAAAATTAATGCACAGAAATCTCTGGCATTCCAATACACTAATGATGAAAAATCTGAAAGTGAAATCAAGAAAACACTCCCATTTACCATTGCAACAAAAAGAATAAAATATCTAGGAATAAACCTACCTAATGAGACAAAAGACCTGTATGCAGAAAATTATAAGACACTGATGAAAGAAATTAAGGATGATACAAATAGATGTAGAGATATACCATGTTCTTGGATTGGAAGAATCAACATTGTGAAAATGACTCTACTACTCAAAGCAATCCATAGATTCAATGCAATCCCTATCAAACTACCACTGGCATTTTTCACAGAACTAGAACAAAAAATTTCACAATTTGTATGGAAACACAAAAGACCCCGAATAGCCAAAGCAATCTTGAGAACGAAAAATGGAGCTGGAGGAATCAGGCTCCCTGACTTCAGACTATACTACAAAGCTACAGTAATCAGGACAGTATGGTACTGGCACAAAAACAGAAATGTAGTTCAATGGAACAGGATAGAAAGCCCAGAGATAAACCCACACACGTATGGTCACCTTATCTTTGATAAAGGAGGCAGGAATGTACAGTGGAGAAAGGACAGCCTCTTCAATAGGTGGTGCTGGGAAAACTGGACAGATACATGTAAAAGTATGGGATTAGATCACTCCCTAAAATGATACACAAAAATAAGCTCAAAATGGATCAAAGACCTAAATGTAAGGCCAGAAACTATCAAACTCTTAGAGGAAAACATAGGCAGAACACTCTATGACATAAATCACAGCAAGATCCTTTCTGACCCACCTCCTAGAGAAATTGATATAAAAACAAAAATAAACAAGTGGGACCTAATGAAACTTCAAAGCTTTTGCACAGCAAAGGAAACCATAAACAAGACCAAAAGACAACCCTCAGAATGGGAGAAAATATTTTCAAATGAAGCAACTGACAAAGAATTAATCTCCAAAATTTACAAGCAGCTCATGCAGCTCAATAACAAAAAAACAAACAACCCAATCCAAAAATGGGCAGAATACCTAAATAGACATTTCTCCAAAGAAGATATACAGACTGCCAACAAACACATGAAAGAATGCTCAACATCATTAATCATTAGAGAAATGCAAATCAAAACTACAATGAGATATCATCTCACACCAGTCAGAATGGCCATCATCCAAAAATCTAGAAACAATAAATGCTGGAGAGGGTGTGGAGAAAAGGGAACACTCTTGTACTGCTGGTGGGAATGTGAATTGGTTCAGCCACTATGGAGAACAGTATGGAGGTTCCTTATAAAACTACAAATAGAACTACCGTATGACCCAGCAATCCCACGACTGGGCATATACCCTGAGAAAACCAAAATTCAAAAAGAGTCATGTACCAAAATGTTCATTGCAGCTCTATTTACAATAGCCCGAAGATGGAAACAACCTAAGTGTCCATCATCGGATGAATGGATAAAGAAGATGTGGCACATGTATACAATGGAATATTACTCAGCCATAAAAAGAAACGAAATTGAGCTGTTTGTAATGAGGTGGACAGACCTAGAGTCTGTCATACAGAGTGAAGTAAGTCAGAAAGAAAAAGACAAATACCGTATGCTAACACATATATATGGAATTTAAGGAAAAAAATGTCATGAAGAACCTAGGGGTAAAGCAGGAATAAAGACGCAGACCTCCTAGAGAACGGACTTGAGGTTATGGGGAGGGGGAAGGGTGAGCTGTGACAGGGTGAGAGAGAGTCATGGACATATACACACTAACAAACCTAGTAAGGTAGATAGCTAGTGGGAAGCAGCTGCATGGCACAGGGATATTGGCTCGGTGCTTTGTGACAGCCTGGAGGGGTGGGATAGGGAGGGTGGGAGGGAGGGAGATGCAGGAGGGAAGACATATGGGAACATATGTTTATGTATGACTGATTCACTTTGTTATGGGGCAGAAACTAGCACACCATTGTAAAGCAATTATACCCCAATAAAGATGTTAAAAAAAAAGAAAAGAAAACAAAATGTCATGAAGAACCTAGGGGTAAGACAGGAATAAAGACACAGACCTACTGGAGAACGGACTTGAGGATATGAGGAGGGGGAAGGGTGAGCTATGACAGGGCGAGAGAGAGTCACGGACGTATATACACTAACAAACATAAGGTAGATAGCTAGTGGGAAGCAGCCGCATGGCACAGGGATATTGGCTCGGTGCTTTTTGACCACCTAGAGGGGTGGGATAGGGAGGGTGGGAGGGAGGGAGACGCAAGAGGGAAGACATATGGGAACATATGTATATGTATAACTGATTCACTTTGTTATAAAGCAGAAGCTAACACACCATTGTAAAGCAATTATACCCCAATTAAGATGTTAAAAAGAAAAAAAGACAACCCTCAGAATGGGAGAAAATATTTGCAAATGAGGCACCTGACAAAGAATTAATCTCCAAAATTTAGAAGCAGCTCATGCAGCTTAATATCAAAAAACCAAACAACCCAATCCACAAATGGGCAGAAGACCCAAATAGACAATTCTCCAAAGAAGATTTACAGATTGCCAACAAACACATGAAAACATGTTCAACATCTAGAGAAATGCAAATCAAAACTACAATAAGCTATCACCTCACACCACTCAGAATGGCCATCATCAAAAAATCTACAATCAATAAATGCTGGAGAGGGTGTGGAGAAAAGGGAACCCTCTTGCACTGTTGGTGGGAATGTAAATTGATACAGCCACTATGGAGAACAGTATGGAGGTTCCTTAAAAAACTAAAGATAGAACTACCATATGACCCAGCAATCCCACTACTGGGCATATACCCTGAGAAAACCATAGTTCAAAAAGATTCATGTATCACAATGTTCATTGCAGCTCTGTTTACAATAGTCAGGACATGGAAGCAACCTAAGTTTCCATCAACAGATGAATGGATAAAAAAGGTGTGACATATACATACAATGGAATATTAGTCAGTCATAAAGATAAAGGAAATTGAGTTATTTGTAGTGAGGTGGATAGACCTAGAGACTGTCATACAGAGTGAAGTAAGTCATAAAGAGAAAAATAAATACTGTATGCTAACACATATGTATGGAATCTAAAAAAAATAAAGAGTTTCTGAAGAACCTAGGGGCAGGACAAGAATAAAGACGTAGATGTAGAGAATGGACTTGAGGACATGGGGAGAGGGAAGGGTAAGCTGGGATGAAGCGAGAGTGTAGCATGGACTATATATACTACCAAATGTAAAATAGATAGCTAGTAGGAAGGAGCTGCATAGCACAGGGAGATCAGCTCGGTGCTCTTTGACCACCTAGAGGGATGGGATAGGGATGGTGGGAGGGAGACGCAAGAGGGAGGAGTTATGGGGATATATATATATATATATATATATATATATATATGTATAGCTGATTCATTTTGTTATAAAGCAGAAACTGACACACCATTGTAAAGCAGTTATACTCCAATAAAGATATTACAAAAACAAAAGTTGTTAGTAGATAATTTTGAAACTGGGTAATGGATATATGAAGTTCATTACAGTATTCTCTTTATTTTTGTATACATTAAAATTTTCTACAATAAAATGTTTTAAATAAAAATTTTAAAAGAGGGGACATGCCCTGTGATCCAGTGGGTAAGACTTCATGTTCCCATTGCAGGGGGCCTGGTTTCGATTCCTGGTCAGGGAAGTAGATCCTACATGCATACCTCAACTAAGAAGCCCACATGCTGCAACAAAGAGCCCGCATGCCACAACTAAGACCCAGCACAGCCAAAATAAATAAATAAATAAATATTTTAAAAATTTTAAAGAGGTTTTTGTTAAAAAATATAATAAATGGGTAGAAAGATATGGCAGGCATAACCAAGGGTCACCCTCTTCTTTGAACCAGTCTCTTCTAACTCAGTCCTTGTGCTGGATTTGATAGTGTCCCCCCAAATTCATATACATCCCAGAATCTCTGAATGTGACCTTGTTTGGAAATAGCATCATTGCAGATGTAATTATTTAAGATAAGGTCATACTGGAGTAAGGGAGGCCCTTAATCCAATATGACTGGTGTCATTAAGCAGAAAAGAAAAGACTCACAGAGACACATAGGGAGAATGCCATATGTATATGAAGACAGAGACATCAAATGGATTTATGCCACCACAAACCAAGGAATGCCAAGGACTACCAGCAACCACCAGAAGCTAGGAGAGAGGCATGGAACAGATTCTCCCTCTAAGCCCCCAAGAAGGAACCCTCACCTTGATTTCAGATTTCTAACCTCCAGAACTGTGAGAGAATAAATTTCTGTTGTCTTAAGCCACTCAGTTTGTGGTACTTGATTATGGCAGCCCTAGCAAAATAACACAGACATTACTGGTTGCATATGCTCCTCTGATGGTGGTATACCCTGACTGCAGACCAACAGCCTGAGGCTTTGCTTCTCCAAAGTGTAGCCAACAAACGTCCCGGAGAACACAGCAGCACTGTGTGTGCATAACAGGCTAGAGCAGGGCAATGAAATCACAGACTAAATATGGCACAACCCATCTTCTTAAGGCACTGGTTTCACTCAGTGGATAAATAATTTAAATCTCTATTTTTATACTAAAGGAAACATGAATATAGCATGACATATAATGCAAAACTGGCATGGCTATTTACAATAAAACATGAGGCTTCAAAAAAATGTTGACCCTCAGTTGGCACCAAATTTCCTCCCCAGATCCCCAGGGGCTCAAGGACATTTCCCTCTCCTCTGAGATGTTTTGTGGGAATGTTTGAAAAGTACTAGCTTGAGGGAAATAAACAGATTTAGAGGTGCTAAGTTTGGAAAGTTAAGTACAAAATTAGGACATTTCCAGATTCTAAGATTTAAATGTTAAGAAAGAAAAAGAAAGAGAATTTAAAGTACAAGAAGAAAACCAGGCAAAATTTCTATAACCTCTAAGTGAAGAAACCTTTTCTAAACAAACACCATACAAAATTCAAAAGCCATAAAAGAAAAGATTGGTACATTTTACTACATAACATTTACAACTTCTGCACCACACAAATACATAGGATATAAAATGAAAACACAAGCAGCAAACTAGGAATGTATATTTACATAAAACAGGGAAGGAAGGAACTACTTTCCTCAATAACAGAGATCTTATAAATCAATAAGAATAAGGTGAATAATAGTACAAAATGGGAAAAGAGCATGAAGAGGGAGTGTACAGAAAGAGAAATATCAATGAAAAATGCTCATCTTCAATCATAATGAAAAATATTCAATTTAAAGTGAGATATTTTTCACCTATTAGGCTGACAAAGATTAAGAAGTTTGATAGTATTCAGTGTGGGTGACAGTATGAAGAAACAATCACTCTTGTACATAGCTAGTAGAAGTGTAAATTGGACAATCTCTCTCAGGGGCAGTTCATCAATATCTATCAAAAATTCTGGTGTGTATACCCTTTGACCCAACAATTATATGCCTAGGGATTAGCCTGCAGATGTATCACACCTGTGCATGGACAAGTGTACAGAGATAATCAGTACAGTGTTGTTTCTAGTTTTCCCCTATAAATGGGGAAAATCCCTGAATATTCATCATTTGGGAACTGGTCAATTAAATTAAGGTATAAACTCTACCTCCAACTATACCTTCATTAAAAAGAATGAAGTAAATATGTTTGTAGAGATATGGAAAGCTGTCCAAATACAGTTAAGTAAACAAAGAAAGGTATGGTATGAGTTCATTTATGTAAAAAAATGTTCCTCTGTATAAACCATTAACATTTTCTGGAAGAAACACACGATAAACTGTTACCAGTGCGTACACCTGGGTAGTGAACTTTGGCAGTCTGGCTGTTTGCACTGATTAAATGCTTTACTTTGTGAACATACTGCTTTTAAATTAAAAAAAACTAGTTAATTTAAAAATAACTTTTACCTACTGCAAAAATTTTTTTAAGGTGAGTACAGTCATGCCAAAGTGTTTCAGAGATAGTTTTTGACACTTCCACTGGGAGATGGGTCGGGCTAAAGTCTAAGTGTGAACATACCTTGGTCAAACCCAAACAGGAGATTTTCTTGCCAGGGTCAACCAATGTAATTTAGCAGGGGCTGGAGGTAGAGCACTGCACCTAGTATCCTTTATGAATACATTCTAAAAGGCAAGAAAGTCCTGTTTTTCTGGACTCTCACCATTGGTGACAAAAATGCACAGAGCTAAAACCACCTCTGACTGGCTACCACTATGATGAGGCTTTTTCCTCTGTCTCTGTCTTTGTCTCTGTCTCTCTCTCTCTCCGTTTGGCCTCAGCTTTCCAGAAGAGCCCTGCTAAATAGCCCCAGGAGGGCTGAGATTCTGAAGCTGACTTCACCCTTCACTCAGGTCCTGCTAAACCCTGAGGCTTGGGATCAACAGCTTGCCCTGAAATCTCCCATTACCCTCTCTTGGCCTGAGTTCCCATTAAGGAGCCCCCACCCCAAGGAAAGGTTCTGCCTCCATCTCCCCTTGACCATACCACCCAGTCAGAGATTAGGTGAGACACGGGTCTGGAGATAAGGAGCTGTGGCCCTCAGTCAAGTAACAAGAGGCAGCCTGCTCTGGCTTCCTTGCTCAAAGATGAGTCACGTCCGGACCCGGAGAAATAAAAGGAGGTGAGAAAGAACAGATCCCAGGGTCAAGATAGTCTGCTACGAGGGAGATGTATGTGTCCTCTAACTCAACAACTACTGTTCAAGTTCCTTTCTGCTTCCCAGCAAAGATTTTCACAGAACACTGAACTATCCAACTCCTTGTATGACAGAGGGAAGAGTGAAGACCACCAAGGGTGAGAAGGTAGCTAAGCCCAGACTGGAATCTGACCCTTCTGCTGCACCATAATGGTGTAAACATAAAATACTCATTCCAAGGCATGTAGATGTGTTTCTTCCTCAGAATCGCCAGAGAGCATGCCCCAAGCAGCCACCAGGTTTACTTTGGTGAACACCATAGTATACTAAAGAGGGGAGAGGATCTCTTCAGTCTTAAGGTGGCAGGGTTTTTGAGACCCTACAATTGAGCCCTGGGGAATTTCCTTAGAGAAACCAAGTTGAGTGTTTAGGGAGGAGGTCAGCATTCCAGTGCGTGTGGAATTAGACTATGCATGTAGGCATTATATATTTGGGACTGATATTTGGGTGGTATGCACAGATAGAGCTGTACAGGTTGTTAAGATATTGAAAAACCTCTGTATTGATTGGTATCACCCTTCTCTCCCACCACTGCCACCCTGAACCCTCCCTTGGGACACCTCCTCCCTCAGACCTCCTGATACAATCCAGCAACCAAAGGGTTAATGCCTGGCCTAGCAAAGGGCCTCTAGGACTCTGCTGTAGTACTAAAGTCACTGAAGTTTGAGCCTGGTCAGAGTCCCTGCCAGGTGTTAAATATTTTAAATATCATCTCTGATTATCTCCATTTGTTCTGGGGAAAAACTGAGGTTCAGAGGGTGAAATGACATGGCCAAGGTCACACAGCTAGTGTTATGGGCTGAATTGCATTCCCCCAAAATTCATATGTGAAACTTTAACCTCCAGTACCTCAGAATGTGAGAGTATTTGGAGAGGTGATTAAGTTAAAATGAGGCCTTTAGGGTGGGCCCTAGTCTGATCTGGATGGTGTCCTTATAAGAAGAAATTTGGACACAGAGACACCTGGGATGCACATGCACAGAGAAAAGACCATGTGAGGACAGAAAGAGAATGTGGCCATCTGCAAGCCAAAGAGAGAGGTCTCAGAAGAAACTAAACCTGACAACACTTTGATCTTGGACTTGTACCCTGCAGAACTGTGAGAAAACAAATGTCTGTTCTTTAAGCCACCCAGCCTGTGGTGTTTTGTTACGGCAACCCTAGCAAACTAATACAGCTAGGAAATAGCAGAGCCAGGAATTTACCACTCCCCCCCTCCCCCAGGCCCAAGTTCTGAGCAGCTCTTGCTTCCTCTGCTCATACAATGAAGAGAATAAGCTCTTAAGAGAATCCAATGAGAGAAAGGGATTTGGGACAGTGTCAAGAGATATGACTCCTCAGAAGTTATTCTTATCTGCCAGGAGCAATATAAGAGCAGTGCCTTGTGCCACAGTAAGTATTCATGGAATGTGCATGAAGCTAAATGAGGGTACCCTTTGGCACAGGGCCTGAGGGGAGAAATAACAGTTTTCTTAAACCTAGAGTGTCCACATCCCAAAGACTGGTGCTGAAAGGAATTCAGTGGAAGGCTTTCATTGAGCAGTATAAACTAAGGAGTATAACTAGGGCTGCCCAAGTAACCTCCCACTAATTCACTCTCCATACCCACACACTCACACTTACCAACACATGTCCTCCCTTCACCCTATCTCTGCACATGCTCACCTTAAACTCTCACATGCACTCTCACTCATATACAGATATACTCAAAGCATGCGTGAGTATAGGCACATCCGGCTCACTCTTCAACACATATTCCACCATAGTCTTGCTCCCCACAATCCAATGCAAATGCTTTCTCCAAGACACCACACTCTCCATCCATTCACATATATTCCACATACAAACATATCCACTACCAACTCTCATATTGTCACATGCCTTCCCTTTGTTCACATACACACACACACTCTCTCACATACCTACATATGGATATTTGTACATACATAGAAAATGGTCTGGAAGGCTGAATGTCAAACCATTTGCCATGGACACCCATGGGAAGTGGGTGTAGGGAGTGGGTGGATGTTCTATATTTACTTTAATCTTTTCCCTATTATTTGATTTTTTCCAATGAGCATGTATTTCTTTTACAATTAAAAATATATGAAATGTTCATCATGTCAGTGGAATCATGAAGCAAACAGTGTTTTGTGTTGGACTTCTTTCACTTAGCATGTTTTTGAGATTTGTTATGTTATTTTTGTTGTTGCTGAGTAGTACCCCAAAGTAGGGGTGTAATACAATTTGTTTATCCATTTACCAGTTAATGAACATTTAATGACATGTTTCCAGATTGGGGCCATTATAAAAAACTGTTACTATGAAAATTTGCATACAAATCTTTGTGTAGACCTATATGTTCATTTCTTGTGGTAAGTACTTATAAGTAGAATTGCTGGGTCCTAATAGAGATCCTGGCATGTATATGTTTATTGTCATAAGAAAGCACTAAACTGCTTTCCAAAGTAGATGCACCATTTTGCATACCACCAGCAACATATGAAAGTTTCAGCTACTATTTAGTCTTTAAATATTTTTTGCCCCCTTATTGTTCTTCTCCTTCTGGGACTGCATTATATTATCTGTTTATTTTCTTTCTATTTTCTCTGTTCTTTACGTTGGATAATAGATTCCTGACTCTACTAGACAAGAATTCTCTGTCTCTTTCCTCAGTCATTGCCATCATTTCATTTTTATGCTCATCCAGTGAATTTTTAATTTCAAATATAGTATTTATCCATTCTAAAAAATATACATGAAATGTTCAAAGTAACTCAAAATAATCTAAACTCCTAGTGTAGCATTTCAGGACCTCTAAGATCTGGCGCCCCCCTAGATTTAAAAATCTGTATACAAAAAAACCCAAGTCTATATCCCTCGTATTTCTTATCTCACTTGATCCTAACAACACCCCCTGGAGACAGGCAGGGCAGGAATCATTGTCCCCAAGATCAATCTCAAACTCCCTGATCCTATGACCCCAATTCTCTATCTACTTCTCATGCTTCACCATGTTTTTCCACTACCTATTCTTCAATGAGTGGAATTTAAATCTCAATTCTACCCATTCTTTAAGGTCCACCTTAAATACCACTTCTTTCATGAAACCTTCTCTGACTTTCAGAGACAGAACTAATCTTTCCATTTTTTGTGTTTCTTTGGCCTCTCTTATAGCACTTATATTCTGTCTTGAATTCTAGTTATGTATGAAGCAAGGCCCAGAAATGTTAAATGACTTCCCAAGAACACATTGCTAGTAAGAGGCAAAGACCTAGGTGGGAGAGGTACTTATCTCATTGAGGGCAGGGACTCCATCTGACCCATTTGTTTCCTTAATGCCCAGCACAAAATTTGGTGCATAGAAGGGGCTCAGCATATGCTTGTTGACTGAATGAAAAGGAAAGAGGGAGAGAAGAGGAGAAAAAGAGGAAAAGCTTACTTGTTTCTGGGCTTAGCTTGACATTAGGTGCTAGTTGTCTGACCTGTCTGCTTCTCTAACATTATGTGAAGCTCCAGGGAGAAAACTGGCAGACAGAAGGACACTTTGTAAAGGATCATGAACCAGACCATATCAAGGCATCCCCATCATAATAAAATTTAGCAAGTTAAGGAGAAGGAGGTAGTAAAGCAAAATGGAGATTTTGAAAGAAGTAGAGGGCCCAGAAGGGTCTGAGAATGATGAAAAAGCAGAAAGAAGCCTGAAATGCAAAGACAGACCTGTCCAGGGAGCCCAGAAACAGGCCAGGATAGGGAAAGGGAGATCAAAAGCAGGGAAGGGCAAAGGCTCAGCCAGATTCACATTATAGCTGAAGTGCTCCATGACAGGCTTGAAAAGGAGGGCACCAGCCCAGGCACCTGCTGGCACTCAGGGGAGTGCAGAACTCACCCAACATATCAATTGCTGAAAGTGAGGGGAAAGAGAATCAGGGAGAGAACAAAGACCTGAACTTCCCAGCATCTTAGGCCCTGGTCAGTCCAATGCAAGCAACTCAGGCCTGTCTGGTACCCTGCAGTAGCTGGAGCCAAGGGGTAGCTAGCAAGGGCCCAGAGGACGTTTAACCCAAATAATAAAAGGCTTGAGAGGCTCAGAGGACATGGTCAATTCTCAATTATCCTTGTGATAATAACCAGTGGATTACTCCAGAAGGCTTTTTGCTGTTTGTTTTTAATTCAAACCTAGTTTTAACCCTTCTACACACCACCTCTTTCCTCCTCCTATCATCTCTGCTGGGCAGCCAACATCCCCTGGGAGTCTAACTGTGACACCTCCTGGGTCAGGGAGTCTTTTCCAGGTCTGAACCTGCACCAGGGTTCTCAGAGAAGAAGCCTTGGAGCGCCTGACCAGGGCCTGCATCATCTACTCATTGAGAATGTGACAGGGAATAAAATGAATGAGCCAGGGAATGGCTGGGACCCCAGGATCCCAGTGGAATGACCCTAGGTGTGGGATGGGATGATAGCACAGAAAGAAAAGGGAAGGGAATATTAAGTTATTGAGTTCTTGTCAGATTCCATACACACATTTTCCATTTTCAAGTTTTCCCCACAAACCACCCTAAGAGCATGTATTAACCCCATTTTAAAGAAAAAGAAACTGAGAACTTAGAAGGGAAAGTAATTTCAGCCAAGGTAATAGAGCACTTAAATGGGAAGTGAATTCTAAACCCAAGTTTCTCTGAGTTCCAAGTTCATGTTCTTGCCAGTATATTTGCTGTCTCTGAAAGGACTTTCATATCACAGAGAATCTCTCTTTAATCAGTTCACAAGCCAATGTATACTCATTCTTTTTCTTTTTTTCTCTTTATTTTTTCCAAACTTTCAATTTTTCCATCTACTTGTTTTCTCTTGTCCACCTTCCATTCTTCCATCTGTCTTCTTTCCTCTCTTACTTTACATTTACATTCATTTCTTTTTAAATTTTATTTTTTTTTTATTGGAGTATAGTTGTTTTACAATATTGTGTTAGTTTATATACATTCATTTCTTGCTATGGCTGAGCCTGCTATAAGAATTCTGGAGATCAAGCAGCTCATAACCCCTGCTCTCCAGGAGTTCCCAGTGTAGCGCCCACAGATACATTTCCATATGTTCAAAGAATCACATGAGATACAAATATATATACCCTGCTGCTTCCAGCATAGCATAGTGAAAAGAGAAATGTGAGATGGAAATCTGGAGATCTGGGTCTCTGTCCCTGCTTTGTTACTTACAGTATGACCTTGGGAAAAATCACATAACTTTCTTGAGCTTATCTAGAAATCCTTATCTAGAAAATGGAGACAATAAAACTTAGTCTGCTTGCTTCACAAGGGGGCTGTAGAATAACAGATGTCAAAGTCCTTTGTAATCTGTGAAGTTCTATCAAGTTGTAAGGCCTGGTTATTTATATATATATATGAAAATATTTCTTTCTTGCTCTTCCTTTCTTCCTAACCTCCCTCAATCCAGAAATGACTTGGGACAGCATTCACACAACATGTTATGTGGCTTCATTCAGGCTACATATATAATACATATACAGAAATATACACATTCAGACACTGTACACACAGTATTTACACACGTGTTAATACTTATATAAATATACATACCTACTTATATACTCACCACTCCTACTTACATGCTCCACCCCTCACAGTGTCAATAGATATTTGCATTTATTCTGCACATTTATTATTATTATCCTGCACTCCTACCTGACAAGTCACCTCCTGCCAAGCAGAGAATCTGATAATTGGATCATTCTACCTCAGTCCTGAATGAAGTGTCTCCACCAAGTGTTAAACTAAGGCTACCTGTTTCCCTGAATCTCTTGCTAGAATCCTAGCACCAGGTACTCCCCCTTATCCTCTTGCCCCTCCCTGCCCCAGGCACAAAGGAGAAAAGTACCACACAGGGCTCATCAAACCTATACTTGAGCACAGGACTGAAGTGTGAAAGGATTTCAATTTAAAATGGAACCAGAGGATATGAAATGGAGAATCTCATGCATGTGCACTGAGAAGAACAGAATTTAAGAATGGAGAGATTGATTTCCCATAAATGCATGATTTACAGAAAACTGAATCTAATCTACTGACTAATGAACATCTATCAAGAATCTCTCCCTATCCTCAAATCAATGAACTTAACTGCTTTGATTCTGGCTGGACTTCTCTCTCTTTGCAATCCTTGCCCGTAAATGCAGCCCAGTCCAAACCCTCAATGGACTCACCTGTAGCTTGCTACAGCATGCGTTTCTCAAATTGCAGTTCCTCTGCTATTCCTGAATAAACTCAATTTCAGGTAATTCGAGCTTGCCTCTGTTTACCTCCTTATTTAGGTTGACAGAAACATCCCTTAGAATCCTCTTCATTTCCTCTTCTACCTCACTCACCATCAGAAAAGACCTCAGGAACTTCCAAAGTTACATTTCCATGAAACTGGGCCTTGTAGAGCCTCAGTCATGGAGAATGGAAGAATCTGTCTCTATCTCTGTGAATGTATTACATAGGCAGCCAGGGCAAGGCCCAAACTCCAGAGGGGTCTGAGTCTTAGAAAGAGCTGGGCAGCCATTCACCCAATCAATCTTTCTGAATTCTGTCTCACTTCTTTAATTATACAGCAAGTTTTAATCAGTCATTCCTACCTGAGGTCAGGTCAGTCAGCTAATTAGAAAGTTGTTTTGTTTGGAGAGGTTGTTAAGTGATTAGTGAAATAGCCAATGTTGATTTCTTGGTTTATGGGTGAATCAGGCCTAATGAGTCAGGCTTTAACAGGTCAGCACCAGTCAGTTATTTGAACAGTATATTCCAATTCATTGAAGGGTAGCACTTTCAATACATCACCCCAAAATATGCCTCTTTGGCATAAGAATTATTTTGAGAAAATGCAGATACAGGGGAAGCTCTAAAAACAGAGTAGAAGTTACCCTTTTGTAAGGGAACGTTAGAAAGGGGGCCTGCACCAGGAAGAAAGCTGTTACCAGTGATAACTTTTTCATCTGAGAGACTTACGTAGCAGGGCAACCTTCGTTTACCATACATTTCCTCCTCTCATTTTCCTGTGAACTGCCTTCCTCCCCTTTGAAGCCCCAGGTCCCTATCCCTTTCTTTCTTTTTTTATTTTTTTTAACATCTTTATTGGAGTATAATTGCTATACAATGGTGTGTTAGTTTCTTCTTTATAACAAAGTGAATCAGTTATACTTATACATATGTTCCCATACCTCTTCCCTCTTGCATCTCCCTCTCTCGGACCTTCCCTATCCCACCCCTCTAGGTGGTCACAAAGCACCAAGCTGATCTCCCTGTGCTATGCAGCTGCTTCCCACTAGCTATCTATTTTACATTTGGTAGTGTATAATGTCCATGCCACTCTCTCACTTTGTCACAGCCTACCCTTCCCCCTCTCCATATCCTCAAGTCCATTCTCTAGTAGGTCTGTGTCTTTATTCCCATCTTGCCCCTAGGTTCTTCATGACCTTTTTTTTTCTTAGACTCCATATATATTTGTTAGCATACGGTATTTGTTTTTCTCTTTCTGACTACTTCACTCTGTATGACAGACTCAAGATCCATCCACATCACTACAAATAACTGCATTTCGTTTCTTCTTATGGCTGAGCAATATTCCGTTGTATAAATGTGCCACATCTTCTTTATTCATTCATCTGTTGATGGACACTTAGGTTGCGTCCATGTCCTGGCTATTGTAAATAGAACTGCAATGAACATTTCGGTACATGACTCTTTTTGAATTATGGTTTTCTGAGGGTATATGCCCAGTTGTGGGGCTGCTGGGTCGTATGGTAATTCTAATTTTAGTTTTTTAAGGAACCTCCATACTGTTCTCCATAGTGGCTGTATCAATTTACATTCCCACCAACAGTGCAAGAGGGTTCCCTTTTCTCCACACCCTCTCCAGCATTTATCGTTTACAGATTTTTTGATGACGGCCATTCTGACTGGTGTGAGGTGATATCTCACTGTAGTTTTGAGTTGCATTTCTCTAATAATTAATGATGTTGAACATTCTTTCATGTGTTTGTTGGCAATCTGTATATCTTCTATGGAGAAATGTCTGTTTAGGTCTTCTGCCCATTTTTGGATTGGGTTGTTTGATATTGAGCTGCATGAGCTGCTTGTAAATTTTGGAGATTAATCCTTTGTCAGTGGCTGCATTTGCAAATATTTTCTTCCATTGCGAGGGTTGTCTTTTGGTCTTGTTTATGGTTTCCTTTGCTGTGCAAAAGCTTTTAAGTTTCATTAGGTCCCACTTGTTTATTTTTGTTTTTATTTCCATTTCTCTAGGAGGTGGGTCATAAAGGATCTTGCTTTGATTTATGTCATAGAGTGTTCTGCCTATGTTTTCCTCTAAGAGTTTGATAGTGTCTGGCTTACATTTAGGTCTTTAATCCATTTTGAGTTTATTTTTGTGTATGGTGTTAGGGAGTGTTCTAATTTCAATCTTTTACATGTACCTGTCCAGTTTTCCCAGCACCACTTATTGAAGAGGCTGTCTTTTCTCCACTGCATATTCTTGCCTCCTTTATCAAAACTTTAGACAAAATTCAACACCCATTTATAATAAAAACCCTGCAGAAAGTAGGAATAGACGGAACTTCCCTCATCATAGTAAAGGCCATATATAACAAACCCACAGCCAACATCATCCTCAATGGTGAAAAACTGTAACCATTTCCACTAAGATCAGGAACAAGACAAAGTTGCCCACTCTCACCACTATTATTCAACATAGTTTTGGAAGTTTTAGCCACAGCAATCAGAGAAGAAAAAGAAATAAAAGGAATCCAAATCTGAAAAGAAGAAGTAAAGCTGTCACTGTTTGCAGATCACATGATACTATACATAGAGAACCCTAAAGATGCTACCAGAAAACTACTAGGGCTAATCAAGGAATTTGGTAAAGTAGCAGGATACAAAATTAATGCACAGAAATCTCTGGCATTCCTATACACTAATGATGAAAAATCTGAAAGTGAAATCAAGAAAACACTCCCATTTACCATTGCAACAAAAAGAATAAAATATCTAGGAATAAACCTACCTAAGGAGACAAAAGACCTGTATGCAGAAAATTATAAGACACTGATGAAACAAATTAAAGATGATACAAATAGATGTAGAGATATACCATGTTCTTGGATTGGAAGAATCAACATTGTGAAAATGACTCTACTACCCAAAGCAATCTATAGATTCAATGCAATCCCTATCAAGCTACCACTGGCATTTTTCACAGAACTAGAACAAAAAATTTCGCAATTTGTATGGAAACACAAAAGACTCCGGATAGCCAAAGCAATCTTGAGAACAAAAAAAGGAGCTGGAGGATTCAGGCTCCCTGACTTCAGACCATACTACAAAGCTACAGTAATCAAGACAGTATGGTACTGGCACAAAAACAGAAAGATAGATCAATGGAACAGGATAGAAAGCCCAGAGATAAACCCACGCACATATGGACACCTTATCTTTGATAAAGGTGGCAGGAATGTACAGTGGAGAAAGGACAGCCTCTTCAATAAGTGGTGCTGGGAAAACTGGACAGGTACATGTAAAAGTATGAGATTAGATCACTCCCTAACACCATACACAAAAATAAGCTCAAAATGGATTAAAGACCTAAATGTAAGGCCAGAAACTATCAAACTCTTAGAGGAAAACATAGGCAGAACACTCTATGACATAAATCACAGCAAGATCCTTTCTGACCCACCTCCTAGAGGAATGGAAATAAAAACAAAAATAAACAAACGGGACCTAATGAAACTTCAAAGCTTTTGCACAGCAAAGGAAACCATAAACAAGACCAAAAGACAACCCTCAGAATGGGAGAAAATATTTGCAAATGAAGAAACAGACAAAGGATTAATCTCCAAAATTTACAAGCAGCTCATGCAGCTCAATAACAAAAAAACAAACAACGCAATCCAAAAATGGGCAGAAGACCTAAACAGGCATTTCTCCAAAGAAGATATACAGACTGCCAACAAACACATGAAAGAATGCTCAACATCATTAATCATTAGAGAAATGCAAATCAAAACTACAATGAGATATCATCTCACACCAGTCAGAATGGCCATCATCAAAAAATCTAGAAACAATAAATGCTGGAGAGGGTGTGGAGAAAAGGGAACACTCTTGCACTGCTGGTGGGAATGTGAATTGGTTCAGCCACTATGGAGAACAGTATGGAGGCTCCTTAAAAAACTACAAATAGAACTACCATATAACCCAGCAATCCCACTACTGGGCATATACCCTGAGAAAACCAAAATTCAAAAAGAGTCATGTACCAAAATGTTCATTGCAGCTCTATTTACAATAGCCCGGAGATGGAAACAACCTAAGTGCCCATCATCGGATGAATGAATAAAGAAGATGTGGCACATATATACAATGGAGTATTACTCAGCCATAAAAAGAAACGAAATTGAGCTATTTGTCATGAGGTGGATAGACCTAGAGTCTGTCATACAGAGTGAAGTAAGTCAGAAAGAAAAAGACAAATACTGTATGCTAACACATATATATGGAATTTAAGGGAAAAAATGTCATGAAGAACCTAGGGGTAAGGCAGGAATAAAGACGCAGACCTCCTAGAGAACGGACTTGAGGTTATGGGGAGGGGCAAGGGTGAGCTGTGACAGGGCGAGAGAGAGTCATGGACATATACACACTAACAAACGTAGTAAGGTAGATAGCTAGTTGGAAGCAGCCGCATGGCACAGGGATATTGGCTCGGTGCTTTGTGACCACCTGGAAGGGTGGGATAGGGAGGGTGGGAGGGAGAGAGACGCAAGAGGGAAGACATATGGGAACATATGTTTATGTATGACTGATTCACTTTGTTATAAAGCAGAAACTAACACACCATTGTAAAGCAATTATACCCCAATAAAGATGTTAAAAAAAAAATGTCATGAAGAACCTAGGGGTAAGGCAGGAATAAAGACGCAGACCTACTAGAGAACGGACTAGAGGTTATGGGGAGGGGGAAGGGTGAGCTGTGTCAGGGCAAGAGAGAGTCATGGACATATACACACTAATAAACCTAGTAAGGTAGATAGCTAGTGGGAAGCAGCCGCATGGCACAGGGATTTTGGCTCTGTGCATTGTGACAGCCTGGAGGGGTGGGATAGGGAGGGTGGGAGGGAGGGAGACGCAAGAGGGAAGACATATGGGAACATATGTATATGTATAACTGATTCACTTTGTTATAAAGCAGAAACTAACACACCATTGTAAAGCAATTATACCACAATAAAGATGTTAAAAAAAAAAAAGAAGGAAAACACTCCCATTTACCACTGCAACAAAAAGAATAAAATATCTAGGAATAAACCTACCTAAGGAGACAAAAGGCCTGTATGCAGAAAATTATAAGACACTGATGAAAGAAATTAAACATGATACAAATAGATGGAGAGATATACCATATACCATGTACTTGGATTGGAAGAATCAACATTGTGAAAATGACTCTACTACCCAAAGCAGTCTACAGATTCAATGCAATCCCTATCAAACTACCACTGGTATTTTTCACAGAACTAAAACAAAAAAATTCACAATTTGTATGGAAACACAAAAGACCCCGAATAGCCAAAGCAATCTTGAGAAAGAAAAACGGAGCTGGAGGAATGAGGCTCCCTGACTTCAGACTATACTACAAAGCTACAGTAATCAAGACAGTATGGTACTGGTGCAAAAACAGAAAGGTAGATCAATGGAATAGGATAAAAATCCCAGAGATAAACCCATGCACATATGGTCACCCTATCCCTTTCTTTAGCTCAGGATGGTAAATAAGCCTTAATTGCCTGACTACCTTTGAATCTCATATTTTTGTGGGGCTTCCATACATAAGTAGGAAATTAAATTTATTTTTCTTCTGTTAATCTGTCTTTTTATCACAGGGGGATTCTCAGTGGGAACCTAGGAGGATAGAAGGAAAATTATATTTCCTCCCATACAGAACAACTAAGTTTGTAGTAATTGCAAGCAGCAATAAGAAACTAATACTTTGGTAGTTTCATGTATTTTGCTTTCTGAATACCTTTCTTATCTTTCCATCCTCTCCCCTCTTCTCTGTCCCTACTCACAATGCACTGGGCCAGGCAATTTTCACCTCCTAATCCATTTTTCTTCCTCCTCTCTCTTTCTAGTGCACCTTCCTTTACTGCTACCAGACTTCCTTTTGGGGAACCTTTTATTTGATCATGTAACAACTTTTACTTAAAAACTATCAATGGCTCCTCACTCAGAGGATGTCAAATTCACACGAGCCTAGCCTAGAATTACCTGACTAACCTCAACTCCTACCACTCCTGTCCTCCAGCTACCAGGCATGAGGCTTCAGGTGAAACAAGCCACTCTATATTCCCCAGGAACGCATGCCACCCAGGCCTCGGAACCTTGGCACCAGCTTTTCTCTCAGACTTGATTGCCCCTCCTCACCCTCTTATCTGAGAAACCATTGTAATCAGCCTTTGTTCCACGCCCAGTGAGTTATTGGTCCTTCCTGGTGCTTCCACAGGCCCCTGTATTTCCCATGATCACACCATTTAATCACATTGCAGTGAAGTTCCCTGTTTGTCTACATAACTATGACCATGTGAACTCTCTGAAGTCAAGGATTGTGTGTGATTCATTCCTGTGTCCCCAGGGTCTGGCGTTGCACTTAGCATTTGATAAGACTCAATAAATGTTTGTTGAACAATTTTTTAAATAAATGAATATTATTGCTTCAGTTTTGCAGTCCTGGTCTGGGACTATAAAACCTACTAAGAGGTACAGGGGACCTCTACTATGTAAACAACGCCAGTAGAAGGAATAGAGCCGCTGGTTCAGAGTGAGGCTAGGTTGGGGTGAATGCACTTTAGACAGAAAATTGAGTCCTAGAGCAAGGAAACAGGTCAAAACCCAGGATTTCTGGCTCTTCAATCTCCTTCAAGCCAGAGGAATGGGAAGAGGTACCGTGGGGAAGGGAAAGGGGAAAAAGAACAAGGTACTCAGTGGCTGTTCTGAAAGTAAAACACAGTGCAGGAGACGAGGTGGTCAGCCAGTGCTGAGAGGATGTCCTGGGAGTGTGAAGCCATGAGGCCATAGCAGAGCAGCAGGGTGCAGCCCTTCTGGGGCTCTGTGGCGACAGGCCCTAGTGAAGGGAACAATGCCCACTCTTAGGCTCATGGCCATAGGAGCTGGTATGCTGGATGGCAAGAGGGCCAATACTCCCTCTCCTACTGCCCCTCCTCTCAAATTTTTGCCATAAACCTGTCCAAGAGTGCTGCAGAGCTCACACCGAAAGGAAATTTGGGTCACAAGTATGAGTTAGTAAGTGAGAGTTCAGTTTCTATGAGTTTTTAGAAGACATTTCCTCAGTCATGAAGAAGGTCAAGGGCCTCAGACCTACATGCCTGTCCCTAAGAGCAGGCAATTCACAGAGGCACAGAAACTGTGCAGCTCCTAAGCATGTCCCAGAACCCACTACCTGCTCAGCTGCCTTTCCCTTCTAAGTGAGAGCTATGGCTGCACAGCAAACTCTCTTTCCCTCATGAGCAGCAAGGAGGCCATGGCAAAGACCCTTTTATTAGGATAGAACTAGATGGTGGGTAGGGAGAACTCAAGCCCTCCCCACCTCCAACTAACCTAATGGCAGACCTCTTTGGGAATAGCTCCAGGACAGGCCTGAGTGAAGATGGGAGGTGGGGACTGGAAGAAGGACAGGGTCTTGTCCCCAGAGGTCAGTCATCCACAAACTCTCCTCTCCCTGGGAATAATGCACACTGTGAATCCACTTAGGTCACCTAGTTTAGAATGTCATTGCCAAATTCTTCTAGCAGAACATAGGTCAGATCCAGACATCAAGAACCTGCCAATCCTACAGTAAGGACAATGCCCTGGATGGCAGAGAGGGAAGGGAACCAAATGGGGGCATGGGCAAGAGTTAACTTCTGGTTCCCTCTCCCTCCATGCCTCTCATGGTAGAACAAGAGGCAAGAGACAACCAGCTTGTGTTTGGAACCCACGTACACTCAATGGTTTGACTTTGGCAAATCATTTTGACTAGGAGTCTCTGTTTCCTCAGCAATAAAATAGGAGAGAAGTTCCTCTGCCTAAGGTAGTTGTGAAGATAAAGAGGTATGTGAGAAAATACTTTGTAAACAGCTAAAGTAGTGTACACATATGAAAATTATGATTTGCTTATAAACCCATAGGTTTATTGTTATTGTACAAAGAGGGCAAGTGGAGCTGTCTGAAGACCTGGCTGTATCAAGCCTAGCACGGGGCTTTTCCATGGGAGTAAGGGATCCATATAAGGGAGGCTCTCCTTGCTCTAGGGCCAGGCTGGGTCAAGTAGGGAGGAGAGGAAGGAAACTTTGGTCAAACTGTGTTTCTGGGATTGAAGAGAGCTGGCTTGGGGACCCTCCATGCTGCAATAGACAGGGACTAGGCCCCCTGACACTCCTAGGCTCCTGTATCCTGTGGGGCTCCTTAGCCTTGCCCCTTCCCCTCCCAGGTCCCAAGAGGGGGCCAGGACTGACTCTGCAGGAGACCTTTGCTCAGGAAGCAGTTCTTCTTCATTTCCTGGCCTCCTGGACTTAGCCACCTTCCCAAGGTCTCTTGCTTGGGCCTGCCACTGACCCACTGCCTTTCTAGGTGACTTTGAACTGCATAGCACAGGAGTTAAGAGAGTAGGCTCTGGAGTCAGACTGCTTGGTTTGAAGCTCATCACTGACACTTGCTAACTCTGTCATCTTGGGAAAGTGGTCTATCTGCTTTGAGCCTCATTTCTTCCATTTGTAAAATGGTTGTAAGTATAGTCCCTATCTCATAGGGTTGTTATGAGAAATAAATGGTGGTTTATATAATAATATCTAACTTCTTAAGTGCCAGGCACTGTGCTCAGCACTTCTTATTTTTCTCGAGTTACAAATGAAAGAAATTGAAGCACAGAGAGATTGAGTCACTTGCCCAAGGTCACACAACTAGCAAGTGGCAGAGCTGGACTCCAATCCAGACCACCTGGTTCCAGAGCCCAAGCTCTCATCTGCTCTGCTTGTTTGGTGAATGTCCAGTGTTCAATAAATGATATTATTATTTCTCTTAACTATCATAATCATTTCTGAAAGCCCAGAATCCCAGAGGAGCTAAAATCAGAGACTAGAACAGTGACAAAATTTTCATGCCCCTCAGGGATCTTGTGGGGCGGTCCTTCCATTGTACAGAGGAGGAAATTGAGCCCCAGGAAGGCAGAGTGGCTTGCCCAAAGACATGCAGCAATTAAGGGCAGAGCTAGGGTCCAACCCTGTTCTGTTGACTCCCAAACCCATGTTCTTTGTACCCTCTCAGGCCTCTTTCCCCAAACCTCAAGCCCAGAAACCATTGATAGAGTATAAAGTGAAGGTACAGAGGTGTTCCAGAAGGTGCAGCAGGCTGGGGTCCCCCACTCCCCTAGTACTCACTTCCCACTGGCATGCCTACTGGGGACACATCTTCAGTAGGCTGCTGACGTGCTCCTATACTAGGTGGATGTTTTCTGACACAGTCATGACAATCCCATAGTATATGCAAAGTCTATCTTAAAAAGATACCAGAAATGTAACGTGAGCCTGCGGGGTGGGGGAGAAGGAGGAGGGAGGGGCAGGCTACCAGCAGACAGAAAGGGATCTCAAGGCTCCCAGAAACTTGTAGAATGAGTCACTCTACAAACAAGTTCCCAGAACCAGCAAGATGCCAGCCCTCTTCAATTGCTCATCTGACTACCACACACAAAAACACCATGTGGACAGGCAGTACTCTGACTGAGGATTTACTGGATGCACAACCCTGGTCTCAGTCCTTAGAAGAGAAGCCCCAAAGATTTATGAGTCCAGTCACAGGTCCAATTTTGAGGGGCAATGGGGAGTACCATGGGAAACACATTGAACCTAGTTTCATAAGCCCTGGCTTTGCTTGTCCATCCCTGACCCCTGCACCATGGACACACATGGACTTAAGGCAAGCTATCTAACCTACCTGAGTCCTGGATACCTTATCTGTAAAATAGGCTAATGATTATCTTCCTCCTAGGGCTAGAGGGAGGATTAAACCAGATAATGACTACAAAAGCCTTTAAAAATTGTAAAATGATCTATAAATCCAAAGACACAATGCTGCTGAAACATGCCAGTCTCAGGTTTAAAAAAAAATGCAGCGTCTGCTTCCTCAAGAAGTAATATCAACTCTGCCTGCAAGCTTGAATTTCCCAATGGGAAGCAGGGTGGTGAGAGGACAGCAATAAGAGAACTAGGGTGACCAACTGTTCTGGTCTGCCCAGGACCAGGATTTTCAATGCTAAAACTGGGAAAATCCTAGGGAAACCAGGACAAGTTGGTCACCCTAAAAAGAACCCTGGCCAGAAGGTCAGGAAGAAGAAAGGAGATGAACATTCGAGTCCCTACTGTGTGCTGGGTACTGTCTAGGCATTTTTCCTTGTATTCGAGTTCCAGCCACTTACCTTGCACAAGTCTCAGGGTCTCAGGTGGGATAAGACCCCTGAAGTCCATCTCAGTTTTAACATTCTGGAAATCATTTCCTCAAACTCGGGTGGCATTTGAGGCCCAGGGAGGTAAAGCCTACCCAGCAGACTGGAGGCAGATGAGTATGGCCATGCCTCCCCAACCCCTACCCCAAATCCATCCCATTCTCCCTGCTCCCCTATATTACCCTTCTCCACTGTATTCAATTTGTTGAACCCCTGCTGGAGTTCTGTCATCTGGATTTTCTCCACGAGTATCTGCAAGGACATTTCATCAATCTGAGAAAACATGCTTAGATCTCAGGAATCAAGGCACTCTAGAGAGGGCCTCACAGGTGTGTAAGTCAGCTTCCTGCTGTAGAGTGTAGGGATGGAACCTGGGGCTGATGTATGATGGGGAGGAGGCTTACTTGGAGTCCTAGCTTAGCTCACCTGGGAGCAGTTTCAAAAGCCCTCATTTTAGAGTGGGGATTGAAATACCAGGAGTGGGTAGCTAAGGGCAGAGGCAGAGTAGAGTTTTGGTTGTCTCAGGAACATAAGCCTGCCCCAGGCACAGGAGACGGAGATAAACTGAAGTGGCCCAGAATCCCTTCCCAATTTCCTGGACAGAGACTTCAGAGGGAGCTCTCTTTCTCCCAAAGTTTACTGGTCCAGGGCAAGCTGAACCTTCTCTAAAGTGAATTCCTCTCCCCAGACCCTCAATGGAAGTGGCCCCAGGCACCTCTGGGCATGCTTTTTCTCCCTCCACTCTCTCTGGGCTGGCAGATCCAATGCCCTCCGTGTCTCAGCTCCCTGTCCACCACCATCCCCACTCCCCAACCTAAGTCCCAAGGGCCAAGAGTAAAGAGGGGGCATAGCTGGGCAGTTTGCCTGGGAACATTACACTTTTAGGAAGAGGAAGGATGGCAATTTAGGCTTTTTTTTTAACTGTCTTTTTATTTTTCTTTTCTATTTCTTTCTTTCTTTTTTTTTTTTTTTTCTTTTTGGCCATGCTGCACAGCTTGCAGGATCTTAGTTCCCTGAGCAGGGATTTAACCTGGGGTCATGGCAGTGAAAGAGCCTAACCACTGGACTGCCAGGGAACCTCCCACAATTTAGGCTTTCTAGGGGAGGACTGGGCTCAGGGAGTGAGGGGTAGACAGTGGAGTTAGAAACCCTGGACCAGAGGCCAGGTCCTGCCATTTACTTATTAGCTATGTAGACTTGGGCAAATCACTTTGTACCTCTCTGAGTCTCAATTTCTTCCTCAGTAAAATGGGAGGAATGACAATCTACTAGCTTAAAAGTGTTGGTGTGAGGGCTTCCTTGGTGGCACAGTGGTTGAGAATCTGCCTGCCAATGCAGGGGACATGGGTTCGAGCCCTGATCTGGGAAGATCCCACATGCCGTGGAGCAACTAGGCCTGTGAGCCACAACTACTGAGCCTGCGCGTCTGGAGCCTATGCTCCACAACAAGAGAGGCCACGACAGTGAGAGGCCTGCGCACCGCGATGAAGGGTGGCCCCCTCTCGCTGCAACTAGAGAAAGCCCTCGCGCAGAAACGAAGACCCAACACACCCAAAAATAAATAAATAAATTAATTAATTAATTTCAAAAAAAGAAGTGTTGGTGTGAGAAACAAAGGTGTAATAGACATGGATTTTGTAAACTGTCAAGGTCTCTACATATGTTTGGCATTTATTTACTTCTCCCTTCTAAGTCAGTTGAATAGAACACATTGATTGAGTGTGCACTAAGTGCCAGGCACTGTAGGAACTACAAAGATGAATAAGGCAGGATCCCTGAAGATACCCAAAGGCCAAACATTATGATAAGGTACTGGAACTATGGATATTTTTTTCCTTCTTTTCTCTATTTTCTACATTTTTTTTCTATAATACGGTTATTTTAATAAACAAATGATAAGCTAATATTGGTTAAATATCCACTATGTGCCAAGACTATGTTGGGCACATCCCACACATTATCTTATTTGACCCTTGTGACAACTGAAATCCCTGATAGGATTGTCACAAAGATTAAATAAGATTTTTACAAACTTTTTACATCATTTTACAAATACAGATACTGGACTCAAGAGGTTAAGCCACTTGTTGAAGGTCATACAGCCAATAAATGAATGGTAGAGCCAGAGTTGCAATCCAGCCAGACCTGTCAGACTCCAAAGCTGGTGCTCCAAAGCCAAACCCACCCTCCAGGAGTAACCACTCTTACGGGGTAAGTGAAATATACAACACACTGTACTCTAAGACTGACTATGTTAAGTTCCAGGAAAAAAAGTGCAAATTTCTGTGCACATAAAGAGGAACAAGAAGTAAACTCAAATGGGATGACTGTGGCCAAAAAAAAAGGAAAAAGAAAAGGAAAGGAAAAAAATCTCAAAACAGCTTGGAACCAACCCTTTTACTGGAAACAACTAGGACTCTTTGAGCATACTGATGGTAATCTAAGGAGAGAGATAGGTCCTTAACAATCAGAAAGAGTTTGAGGGCTTAGTCCTTAGCATCTGGGGGCTCATTCAATTGTTAACATTTAAATACACCCTAAGCACGTGCTCTGCTATGGGTTTAATGCTGTGGGGGAGATCAAAAAGGATTAAGACAGTTTCTGATCTTATTTAAAGTCTAGCTGGAGGAGGAGAGGTAAAGATGGCAGAGTAGGGAGATCCTGAGCTCACCTCCTCCCATGGGCACAGCAAAATTGCAACCATTTGGAGAGCAACTATTGATGAGAAAAACTGGAAGACTAGCAGAAAAGACCTCCTACAACTAAAGATATAAAGACAACTCTCAAAGACATAATATAGTCAAGAGCCATACCCAAGGGTGGGCAACTCACAAATGGGAGGATAATTACAACTGCAGAGTTTCTCCCCAAGGAGCAAAGGGTCAGAGCCCCACATCAGGCACCCCAGCCTGGGGGTCCTGCAACAGGAAGACAAGCCCCCAGAACATTTGGCTTTGAACCCCAGAGAGACTTACTCTGGGGAGAGCCAGATGGCCATGGCAAATAGAGATTCCACTTCTTAAAGGGCACACAAAAAAATTTTACATGCTTTAGGTCTCAGGGCAGAAGCAGTAATTTGGAAGGAGCCTGGGTCAGACCTACTTGCTGATCTTGGAGAGCCTCTGAGTGAGGCAGGAAGCAACTGCAGCTCACCCTGGGGACATGGACAGTGGTGGCAGCCATTTGGGGGAGCACATTCCACCATGTGGGCACTGGAGCTGGCAAGTGCCATTTTGGAAACTTCCTTCTAGCTTATTAGCACAGGGACCCAACCCCACTCACCAACCTTTCTGCACCAGTACTGGGACACCTCAGGCCAAACAACTAGCCAGGCAGAGACACAGCCTCACCCACCACCAGGCTTGCTATGTTAAGACCCCCTGAGCCCAAAGCCACCCTAGGAGCCGGCCCTGTTCACCAGAGGACCCAGGACTTGGCCCTACACACCAGCGCACTGGTACTAGAACCAGGACCACCAGGAACCTGCAGACAGAGACCCCAGGATCCAGCTATGGCCAACAGTGGGCTGACAATAGCCTCAGGAGCCAGCCTTACCCACTGGTGGTAGGGAACCAGCCCCAGGGTCCCCAGGACCACCACAGCCCTGCAGCCTGCTATACTAAGACGTAGCCCACCCACTAGCAGGCCAGCACCAGCCCCAGGACACTTGGGTCCCAGCACTGCCCACCAGCAGACCAACTCCAGCTCTGGGACATATTGGGCCCTCAGAAAGCAGCACCAGGATCCAGTCCCACCCAACAGTGAGCCAACAGCAACTTTGAGACACCATAGACCCTGCAGCCAGCCATGTCTGGAACTGATCCTGCCCACCAGTAAGCCAACACTAGATCTGGGAACCCCTGCCCTGAAAGCACCCACTTCAGAACCTGACTCTGCCCACTAAAGAGCCAGCACTACCCCAGTGATACCCCCAGAGCCCCACAGCCAGCAGCCTCATGACCAGACCCTGCCCACCAGTGGCTGGCCACCTCCACACAAGGCAGAGCCTGGCAACTAACCAGACTGGGGGCCAGCCATGCCTGTCAGACCACCCACAGTAGTCAGCCCACCACAACAGAAGTACCCACTCAGCCCAAGTTGAGAGCACACCTAGAGCATATATCTCTGGTGACCAGGGGGCAGTGTGCTGCTGGGTTGCATAGGATGTCTCCTACAGAAGGCCACTTCTCCAAGGTCAAGAAACATAACCAACTTACCAGATACATAGAAATAAAAAGAGCAAATTAAGCAAAAAGAATTGACTGAGGAATATGCTCAAGATGAAGGAACAAGATAAAACCCCAGAAGAAGAATTAAGTGAAGTGGAGATAGGCAATCTACCCAAAAATAGTTCAAGGTAATGATAATAAAGATGTTCAAAGAACTCAGGAGAAGATTGGATGAACAGAGAGAGAAGTCAGAAATTTTTTAACAAAGAGTTAGAAAATATAAAGAAGAACCAAAGAAAGATGAAGAATACAATAATGGAAATGAAAAATACACTAGAAGGAATCAACAGTAAATTAAATAATACAGAGGAATGGGTTAGCAAGCTGGAAGACAGAGTAGTGGAAATCACTGAAGCTGAACAGAAAAAAGGAAAAAGAATGAAATGAGGACAGTTTAAGAGACCTCTGGGACAATATCAATCATACTAATATTCCCATTATAGGGGTGCCAGAAGGAGAAGAGAAAGAGAAATGGGCAGAGAACATATTTGAAGATATAATAGCTGAAAACTTACCCAATCTGGGAAAGGAAACACATCCAGGTCCAGGAAGAACAGAGAGTCCCAAACAGGATCAACCCAAAGAGGACCACACCAAGACACATTGTAATTAAAATGGCAAAAATTAAAGACAGAATAGTAAAAGCAGCAAGGGAAAAGCAACAAGTTATATACAAAGGAAATCCCATAAGGCTATCAGCTGACTTTTCAGCAGAAACTCTGCAGACCAGAAGGGAGTGGCAAGATATATATATATATATATATATATATATATATATATATATATATATAAAGTGATCAAAGGGGAAAATTCTACAGCCAAGAATACCCTACATGGCAAAGCTTTCATTCAGATTTGATGGAGAGGTCAAAGGTCAAAGCAAAAGCTAGAAGAGTTAACCAAACCAGCTTTACAAGAAATGTTAAAGATATTTCTCTAAGCAGAAAAGAAAAGGCCACAACTAAAAACAGGAAAATTAGGGAATTCCCTAGTGGTCCAGTAGTTAGGACTCCATGCCTTCGCTGCCAAAGGCACAGGTTCAATCCCAGATAAGGGAGCTAAGATCCCACAAGCCATGAGGTATGGCCAAAAAAAAAAAAGAAAAGAAAGAAAAGAAACAGAAAAATCACACAAGGAAAAATCTCATTGGTAAAGAGAAATATACAGTAAAGGTAGTAAATCAGCCATGTATAAAGCTAGTAGGAAGTTTAAAAGACAAAAGTAGTAAAACCGTCTATATCGACAATAAGTAGTTAAGGGCTACACAAAACAAAAAGATGTAAAATATGATGTCAAAAACAGTAACCATGAGGTGGGGGGAGTAAAATTGCAGTCTTGTTAAATGTGTTTGAACTTGAAAGATCAGCAACTTAAAATATTCACATATATATTGTTATGAACAGTGTGGGGAATATAGTCAATAGCTATGCAATATTCTTGTATGGTGGCAGATGACAGCTAGACTTATCTTGGTTGTCATTTTGAAGTATATAAAAATACCAAATCACTTTGTTGTGTAACAGGAACTAACAAAGTGGTGTAGGTCAATTATACTTCAAAAACAAACAAACTCATAGAAAAAGAGATCAGATTTGTAGTGACCAGAGGTGGGTAATGGGGGGAGGGGGAATTGGATAAAAGAGATCAAAAGGTATAAACTACCAGTTATAAGATTAAAAAGTACTAGGAATGTAATATACAACATTATAAATATAATTAACACTACTTATGTATGGAAGTTGTTAAGAGAGTAAATCCTAAGAGTTCTCATCACGAGAAAACATTTTTTTCTATTTCTTTAATTTTGTCTCTATATGAAGTGATGGATGTTCATTAAACTTATTGTGATCATTTTTTCATGAAGTATGTAAGTCAAATCATTATGCTGTACATATTAAATTTACACAGTGCTATATGTCAATTATATCTCAATAAAACTGAAAGAAAAAAAATGTAGCTGGACAGACACAGCGATATAAACAGATAATTATAAAACAATGCAAAAAGGCAGAGGTAAAGATATATACCCATGATATTAGCAAAGTACCCAGGCTAGTAGAGAGGAGGGGGAAATTCCCTTTAGCCTAGCCACACTCCAAAATTGGTTTTGGAGCACAGAAGAGGATAGGAGTTGGGTAGCTGGGTCGTGGCTTATGGGGATGGTTTACTGCTTCCCAGATGAGTGGCTACAAAATGCCTAGAGGTCCCAAAACTCTTAGAACATCATGGGACATAACAACAATGTTAATAGATCCTGTTGGCTGAGCACAAATTCAGTGTATGTGCCAGGCACTAAGCTAAGCACTTTACTCACATTATCTCATATCATCATACCAAGAGTCCACTGAAGTGAGTATGATAGCCTCAATTTGCAGCTAGAGTAATTAAAGCTCAGAAAGATTAAGCAACTCACCCCAGTTTAGAGAGTTAATTCAAACTGGGGCTAGAACAGCAAAGGAAAACATAAACAAGATGAAAAGACAACCCTTGGAATGGGAGAAAATATTTGCAAAAGAAGCAACTGACAAATGATTAATCTCAAAAATTTACAAGCAGCTCATGCAGCTCAATATCAGAAAAACAAACAACCCAATCAAAAAATGAGCAGAAGACCTAAGCAGACATTTCTCCAAAGAAGATATACAGATTGCCAACAAACACATGAAAGAATGCTCAACATCATTAATCATTAGAGAAATGCAAATCAAAACTACAATGAGATATCATCTCATACCAGTCAGAATGGCCATCATCAAAAAATCTGCAAGCAGGGCTTCCCTGGTGGCACAGTGGTTGAGAGTCCACCTGTCGATGCAGGGGACACGGGTTCGTGCCCCGGTCCAGGAAGATCCCACATGCCGCGGAGCAGCTAGGCCCGTGAGCCATGGTCTCTGAGCCTGCGCGTCCGGAGCCTGTGCTCCACAACGGGAGAGGCCACAACAGTGAGAGGCCCGCGTACCGCAAAAAAAAAAAAAAAAAAAAAAAAAAAACAGAAAAAAAACTACAAACAATAAATGCTGGAGAGGGTGTGGAGAAAAGGGAACCCTCTTGCACTGTTGGTCAGAATGTAAATTGATACAGCCACTATGGAGAACAGTATGGAGGTTCCTTAAAAAACTAAAAATAGAACTACCATATGACCCAGCAATCCCACTACTGGGCATATACCCTAAGAAAACCATAATTCTAAAAGAGTCATGTACCACAATGTTCATTACAGCACTATTTACAATAGCCAGGACATGGAAGCAACCTAAGTGTCCATCGACAGATGAATGGATAAAGAAGATGTGGCACATATATACAATGGAATACTACTCAGCCATGAAAAAGAAATGAAATTGAGTTATTTGTAGTGAGGTGGATGGACCTAGAGTCTGTCATACAGAGTTAAGTAAGTCAGAAAGAGAAAAATAAATACTGTATGCTAACACATATATATCAAATCTAAAAAAAACCATGGTTCTGAAGAACCTAGGGGCAGGACAAAATAGATAGCTAGTGGGAAGCAGCCGCATAGCACAGGGAGATCAGCTCGGTGCTTTGTGGCCACCTAGAGGCGTGGGATAGGGAGGGTGGGATGGAGACGCAAGAGGGAGGAGATATGGGGATATATGTATATGTATAGCTGATTCACTTTGTTATAAAGCAGAAACTGACACACCATTGTAAAGCAATTATACTCTAATAAAGATGTTAAAAAAAAACTGGGGCTAGAATTCTCGTATGTTGGTCTCTAAAGTTCCTGCTCTTTACTTCATTCTTTCATGACAACCACAAAACAATTTCCCAGCAGACAACATATAATACATATGTGTCTAAAATCACAACCCACAGCACACATGTCCAGGAAAAAGAAAACAAAACAAAACGAGAAAAGCTGCTCGGGTCTTTCATCTTAAACACATGTTGCTGACCTGTGGCAGTAGTTTAATAGAGATTTATGTAATTAAAAAAACATAAAGAAAAGTCAATTATTTAACTTAATTATGCCAACCTAGGCAAATGAATTACATTCAGGATCACACCTGGCAGTGAAAGCCACTGAGACATTGGTCACCTCACCAATCCCTCTGATGATCTGGCCTCCTCTGTCCCCACTCCAAGGCTGTCCTGCTGGTGCTGAGCACTTCAGTGAAGACACTGACCTTTCCAAGGAGCAAGGAATCAGCAGACTGGTCTTCAGCTCAAGGTATCACATAGCCAGACTCCTAGCTAGAACTTTCAGTCCCTTTGTCTGCACCAGGGCTAGGGTAGTGTTCAAAAAGTAAAAAGTCTTCTGAATGATAATTTAGATTCCAGCAGCTGTGGATTCTAGTGCCAGATTCAGTCCACAACTTGCTGAGTGATCTTGTGCTAGGCCATTGGCCTTTCTGGTCATCACTGCCTCCCCTTCTCTAAGCTTAGGGAGTTAAACTGGCTGATCTTCTGAAGGTCCTTCCAACTCCAACAGTTCACGCTTCTAGGAGAGTTTACCTCAGAAGTTTTTAAGTATGAGAGTGAATCTATGTGAGCATGCTTCCTCATCCTTTTTGAAGTCTCTCTGGCTAGCCAGAGACCAGAAAGTAGAAGTAGGAAGGGGAACATAATTCTATGGCAGCCGTGGACTTCAGAAAGGAAAAGTAAAACTGCGATAGAGTGGGCAGTTCCTATTAGGCAAACAGCAGCACTAATAAATCCTGGCCTTTGATCAAAAGATACTCATGGAAAGAAGTGAGCAGCTCAGATTCTACTGTGGGTACTAGGAGAAAATGCAAGTCTGTTTTCAAGTTGCTAAGGCTAGAGTGAGGATAGCTGTTTAGGACATCAAAATGCAGGCAGAAGAGACAGATAGACAGCATATTTTCCAGCAATTAGCAGAGAAAGCCCCAGACTTCCCTAAAGAAAATTCCTCATCCCAGAAAAGAAAGCTTCCTTCCAAAAAGCCTGGCAAGAGCTTGTGATGCCAGACAACTAAGCAGACCTTTCCAGGGCAAAAGTTTTTTTGTTTGTTTTTTGTTTGTTTTTTTTCCGGTAGGGGTTTGGGCAGAGTGTTGAGGATTCCTGGGAAATGATGGTGCACTGAGGAAATGTAAGCTCCAGAATGGCACGTTGGATTTACTGTCTCTTTTCTGCCCCAAGTTACTCCACTCACCTCTCCTACCCCACCTCCTCCTATTCAAGGGTAATACCCCCAAAGGAGCCCAGATGATCTTATAGATGCCTCTTCCTGGGGTTCCCCCATTCCTTATTACCATCTCTTTACCCTTGGAGATGATTTTGCTGATGTAGAGTATATTTTGAGGAGGCTCATTCCAGTCCACTTCATGCCGAAGGCTTTGGGCATGGTATGTTCAGAATCATATGTCCATACTCTCATTATCAAGTTACTGGCTGCATCTTGGGCCAGGACTTAAAGGGAAGAAGACCCCAGAGTGGGGTGGAATGGAATCTGGATCATCCCACTGGGTTTTTGGAAGGCCTGAAACCATTTCACCTCCTTTGAGTGAATTTGCCCAAATGTCTGTGTCTAGACTATCCTCCTGCACTGAGTCTTGGTTACCTATCCAAGGAAATAAATATATCACTTTTGTAAAAAATATTGGGCTGGCCACAAAGTTCATTCGGGTTTTTCTATAACCTCTTACGGAAAATTCTGAATGAATGTTTTGGCTAACCCAATGTAATAAACAGAAACCTCAATTAAATGGAGTCAGGAGACCAGAACGGGGAGTTTTCACACCCTATGACATAGCAGAGTCCAACAGGAAGAAGAAAGACTCCCTTTTCTTGCCTGGGAAGAGCTCAGCCAATGAGAGCCAGTCACAACTCAACCAATGAAAAGTCATGAACTGTTCATTTACTACAGCCCTCCCAATTTCCTTTCTCCCTCCGTAAAAGAGTTTTCCTCGCCATTTTTGCTGGAGAATTGCATGTGGCTCACCATGGCTGCAGACCCCAAATAGCAATTCTTTGCTGATCTGGAATAAGTTCCTTTTTTTTTTTTGCTGGAGAAATAACTAGCAGTATATTTGTTTTGGATCAATACTTTTGTCACAGGCCTGCCTGCCAGGATTGAGCAATATGTGTAAAGTGCCCAACACGATGCCTGACAATGTAGTACAATACATACTGGCGGTGCCTTTTTTAACTAGAGTGACATCCTGGTTTGCCCAAGACTTTCCTGGTTTTAGCACTGAAAGTCTCACGTTGTGGGGAACTCCCTGAGTTCTGGCAGAACAGGATCGTTGGTCACCCTATTTTCTTTTCTTTTTTTTTTAAACATCTTTATTGGAGTATAATTGCTTTACAATGGTGTGTTAATTTCTGCTTTATAACTAAGTGAATCAGCTATACATATACATATATCCCCATATCTCCTTCCTCTGGCGTCTCCCTCCTACCTTCCCTATCCTACCCCTCTAGGTGGTCACAAAGCACCGAGCTGATCTCCCTGTGCTATGCGCCTGCTTCCCACTAGCTATCTGTTTTACATTTGGTAGTGTATATATGTCCATGACACTCCCTCACTTCATCCCAGTTTACCCTTCCCCCTCCCCATGTCCTCAAGTCCATTCTCTACATCTGCATCTTTATTCCTGTTCTGCCCCTAGGTTCTTCAGAACCATTTTTTTTTAAGATTCCATATATATATGTTAGCAGTTCACCCTATTTTCAATCCTCTCTTCTCAACTCTCCAAATGAAGGCACAGTCTAACCATCCAACATTCTTATTTGTTTGACTCACAAACCAATCTACTTCTGTATTTCTCTAATCAAAATTCTAAAAATTTGTAAAAAAAATACATAGATTCAACAAATTGCAATGTGCTTCTAATGTCCATTCCTCCTAATAACTCTGTGTTCTAGGACAGTGCTTCTCAACTGAAGTGATTTTACCCACAGGGGATATTTGGCATGTCTGCAGGCATTTTTTGTTGTCACAACCTGAGGGGAGAAGAATGCCACTGGCATCTAGTAGGTGAGGGACAGGGATGCTGCTAAACATCCCACAATGTACAAGGCAACTTCAACAATAAATTATTTGGGTCAAAATGTCAATAGTGCTAAGGTTGAGAAAGTCTAGTCTAGTGGATATATTATCTATAGCTCAATAGTGTTACAAATGAAGACTCTGAGGCTGAGTGAGAGAAGTAGCTCAAGGTCAAAATGCTGGAAATTGACAAATATAGGATTCAAACCCAGACTGGTCGACTCTGGATCCAGCTCTTATCTTACAATATTGCAATGCCCCTGAGAAATGTTTTGTTTCTCACCCCATTTGGGTTTATTGTGTCCCTGGCATGATAAGACATAGCGTTTGTTAGAGATGGGAAGATGGAGCCTCCAAAACTCAGTTTTTTAGCTTCTCAGTCAATTTTATCTTGTACCCTACAGCCTACCCTTGCCACACACACACACACACACACACACACACACACACACACACACCCCACAAGGCATAGGATATGATGGCAGTGAGGATTTGGTCATTGGCTGGAACCCCTGAGAGGCCTGGAGGTGAGTGACAGCTGGGGACCAGGGTGGTGGTACAGAGGGAAGAGTGAAAAGTCCACCCCTGCCAAGATAGTAGTCAGTTATTGGGAAGCAGCAAGCCCATCCCTTCAGCCTCTTAGCATCCTCAGGAATGTCTCCAGCCCCTGATTCCAAAACTAGTTCCCAAGAAGGGCCACATCTTGCACTATAGAACTTATAGAGGTGGCCTGTTGATATAATCTAGCCCCAAACTCTCATTTTACAGATAGAAAAAAATGAAGTCCAGAGAAAGGTCTGGCTCACTGTTTTGAAGGTGAAGACGGACAGGAATACTAAGATGTCCTGCCACCTAGTGCAGAGCTCATGTCACTGCATCCTCTGGAATCAGGCTTGCAGGCCAAGGAGGCCCTTCTACATTACTGCTGAATGCAGGTCAATACACCTCCACACACCTCTGTATCCTCAATTCTCACCCAGCAGGCTCTCTTAATAAACTGGAATTTGAGGATCCTGAGGCAGATGTTAGGGTGTGGAGATGGAGAAATATTAGAAAGGAAGGGGGCTATAAACCCTTCCCCTCCCGCTTTTGACATTTCTTTTACACTGTGGTCCTGGACTGCTGACTCTCTCTCATTTCAATCCCATCTCCTGTCCTCACTGCCTAGCTCCCATTCCCCCAATGCCCTAAACCTTGGTCAATTTGTCCTTTCTAAAGCTCCTAAATCTCAAAGCAAAGAATTAACCTTAAATATAACATTTTCTACACCCCAGCTAGCCACTACACATACTTCTATTACCAGCAAAGCCCCAACAGACATCTGAATTTGGGACTCCACTCTACCCTGAGCCTTTATTACCTAAGGCAGGCAGTCGAATTGAGTATTCCAGCCATGTATTTCTTGCTCACAGAGAAAACACCTAGTTTACTCTAACCAGTAGTGCTCGAAAGTTGGTCTTTAAATCAACAATGGCACCACTATCTAGTTAGAAATGAAAAGTATTGCCCCCACCAGATCTACGGAGTCAGAGACTCTGAGGGTGAAGCCCAATAATCTTGGTTTTAACCAGCAGCCCAGGTGATTCTGCTACATGCTGAACTTCGAGAAGTTCTGCCCTGTGCCCTTAGGTTAGCCTTACAAAGAAGTAGAGTGGTATCGTTTTAGGGGTACTAGGAAGTAGGGCCACTGAACTCAATTATGCTTTGCACAACTCCAGAGGCTACCCTTCATGTAAATGTGAATGGTGCCATACAGAGATGTGCAGTGCAGACCTGTTAGTAAGGATGTTATTCCTCTTCCTGCCACTAAAAGAAGTTAACAAATAAAAAACAAGAACAGAACATTACATCTATTAGTCGTCACGGTGATGTCCTAAAGCTGGTTCATACAGGTTAGAGCCAATTGTGTGCATCTCTTTCCAAGTCTGCGCTCAGTGATTTCACACTGGTAGCTTGAAATCGACTATGATGACAGTATTTAAACCACAGAAATCAGCAAACAGTACAATTCAGGGTTTAAAAATTTTTTTAAGATCCTATTTACTTTTCCTAGCAGGACTTCTGGGTATAGCTGTGTGAGTTATGTACTACAACACTGCCTCTTTAGCAAATCTATACAAGAATATTACTGTATCATATTTCTTAGCTGCAAATCTATACAAAAATGTTATTGTATTCTTAGCTGAAAAATATTGGTAACAAAGTGAATGCCCAGCAATAGGTAATGGTTGAAGAAATTACAATACATTCCTGACAGGGAATATTATGCAACCATTAAAAGACATAATTGTAGGTGTACCAGATGACTTGAAGGGGCTTTAATGAGGTATTGTTGAAGGCAATATGTAGAAAAGTCTTTATGATATAGTCCTATTTTGGAAAACAAATGATATGTGTATCTATGCATAGGAATATTTGATTATGTGAAGGGAAATACATATAATAGCATATCAACATGGATTATGGGAATGATAAGAAGGAGGATTTCCACAAAAAAAACTGTTCCAAATATCCCCAATATTTATATGGTCAGATTTACATAGCTAATGACTATTTACATATTCCATAAATGTAAACCTGTTTGGAAGAATATAATTAAAACAATATAAAATTGGAAGGTGGTGAGGTGATAGTAGGCATGGCATAGTATAAAGGATCCATCTCGTGTCACATTCCCCCAAGTGGAGCAGTCACTTAACCCTGGTCAGTAGAGGATCAGGATTTAACAATTCTTAGCTGCTTGATGCCCAATCCCCAACCTCTGGCTTTCCAACCTAATATATAGTTCAACTACTGAGCAAAATAGGGCACCAGTGGGTCATTTAATAGATGGAATATAAAACACAGAAAGGTGATGAACTAGAAATCAGCAATTCTATTTTGATTCTAACAGCACCAGCCCAGACAGGGAAAGCTGGGTGCTTCTTAATGGTACCTGAGCTTGTGCCAGGACTAGACTCCTGAGCTCCAGTCCTTTAGAATTTAGCCCCCCACAAACCCTGTATTTATTCCCTTCTATTAGTAAGGGTAAATGCAGGGGTTTTGACACACTTCACTTGAGCAATATCTCCCTTACCTTTAGCACTTTTCCTCCAATATCTGGTAAATAATATTCATTTCTAGTATTTAATCCCCTCCTCCTGTTCCTTCCCTTGTCTCCATTACCAATGTTTCATTCTAAATTCTAGATCAAATCCATTCTTCAGAGGCCTTCTCTGAACTCCTTATTATTCGCTTATTCCTGTACCTATTTCTTTTTTTCATAGCTCTTATCATTACCCGAAATTATATCACACAATATTTGTTTTCTCCTAGGTTGTCTCTCTCCTTTCACTAGAATGTAGGCTTCATGAGGGCCAGGACTTTATTCTGTTCACTGCTTCATCCCCAGTGTCCAGAACAGTACCTGGTATGTATGAGTACTCAACTAATATTTCTTCAATGAATTATTGAATGCATGAATACCACTCTCCTCATATTTCTTCTATGCCCTTAGGATATTAGAAATTCTTCTACCAGGGTAACAAAAGGCTCTAAAGAAACTTGTGTCTGGAGCTTTGGAGCAACTTTCACTCGTTATTCTCCTTATAATAACTGTGAAGCCATGGTTCAGACCCTTAGAATAGGTTCTTTATGTTGTTTTTTTTTCATATCTGTGTGGTAAAATTCATTTAAAAATTACTTAAGAAAATTTCAAAGGCAGACAAAAGTAGCTTTAACAATTATCAACGAAAAACCAATCTTGTTGCATTTATACCCTCTATTCGTACCTACCTGTTTTATAATTCTTTCACAGCTTTAATGGGGTATAATTTTCATACAATAAACTGCATATATTTAAATTGTAAAATTTGATGAGTTTTGGTAAATGTATACACTTATGAAACCATCAGTATAATGAACATGTTAATCACCCCAAAAGTTAAAACAGTGTTTTTTTTAACTGCAGGTTGCAACCCAATAGACATTTGTGGAATCACTTCTGGGATGATTAATGAGAGACAATTCTGGATAGCCCTGCAGCCTCATTTCCTTCCCCTTATCAGTAGCTTAGCTGAGAGCTGGCTGTGCTGTACTGAGCCAGTTGCAGAAAGACAAGGCCTTTGGCTGATGTCAGCATTCCTGGCAGACTAGGCTCTTCCAAGGAGGCCCTCAGTATGCTGACCTTGGCCCTGGGCATGCACACTCCCTAGCATTGTTCCCAATCTAGGAGATTGTTGATACATTTCTTGTTACTTTGAGAAACTAGGTGTCACCTTAGCCCTTTTTCCCAGTGTGGAGGTAGAGCTTGTGTTCATTTGGACTGCTCACAGTGGCACATTCAGTATACAGTCCAAGCAGACCCCTCTTTGCTGGGACTTTGGCCTTGGTGCACTCAGAAGATCCATGACTGGCCTACGCCATGGAACAAGGAGAGTTCGGGAGATTGTGTGTCCTACTACTTCTTGGCTTGCTTGTAAGTTTTCCCCCAATAAACCCCATGCTGATCTGTACCCTGCAGCATATCAAAAGCTGGTTCCCCAAATATTACCTACACAGCCTATTGATAAGACCAAACTGAGTTTATTGCTTACAGGGGTGAAGGATGACTCCAATTCTGCAAAGCTTCAGTGGAGGTGCCTCAGAGGGAGGGAAGGCAAGGTTAGAACTAAAGAATTGGAAGTTTAGTTTGACATAGGTCTTTCAATGCAGGGATTTGATTAGAATTAGGTAAGGATTATAATATAATAATCTAGGATTCGTGGAAACAGCAAGACAAGGATTTTTTTTTTTTTTTTTTTTTTTTTTTTTTGCGTTACGCAGACCTCTCACTGTTGTGGCCTCTCCCGTTGCGGAGCACAGGCTCAGCGGCCATGGCTCATGGACCCAGCTGCTCCGCGGCATGTGGGATCTTCCCGGACTGGGGCACGAACCGTGTCCCAAACCCGTGTCCCCTGCATCGGCAGTCGGACTCTCAACCACTGCGCCACCAGGGAAGCCCAAGACAAGGATTTTTGAGATGAGGGATTTAAAAATCTTATGGCAGTTCAAAACCTGTTGTTGTTTTCCATTGGGGAGTTAGTTGTTGGGATTTTCGGGATGTTCCTGTAATGAACCATTTGCTGAGGCAGAGGGGAGTCCTGGAAAAGTAAAGTCATGCTAATGAAGAGTAGAATAAAAATAGTGTTAGTGTAGACAGTAAGGTGTGGTTTCAGTTCTCAATGTACAGACTAAGTTTGGGAATAGAAGGTTTTGGTTCTCAGGTGTTGTGGTGTATGTCCATGACCCCCTTACATGGCAGTGATGACCAGCATTTTTCAAAAAATGAACTAAATAAATTACAGTTGAATTGTATCTAGTAAGGATGAGAATCGTTTTGTGGAAATTTTGTTTCAGGTATACATGTGTATGTGTGAAATGAGTCATGAAGTGAAATGTGTCTCTTACAATAGGTCTGGATCCAGAAATATTAGAAAACTAATGCCTAAAAAAATGCTGACAGACCCCTAAAAGGGATGATCCCCTCTCTCAGCCAGTTTACATTGCTCCAATCTAAACTTTCATGCTAATAGTAGAGGAGCATCTAGCTTTATTAAGGAGAAACACATAATCTAAGAATTGGAACAGAAGCCCTGTCCAGGTAGATTAAGGGTTAAGTGGGAACTTTGGATCTATAAGGCTGTCCGCAATTTTGGCAGAGAGCTGAAAGAAGCCAAGTCGTAACTGTTACTTCAGAACAAAAGATGGAGGCTAGACACAAATAACAACTCCCTAATGTGAGCATTATTAGTGTCTACAACCAATCCTTAAGCAGATAAAAGTTCCCTTTTGACTGAGATACAACCTATTTATTCAGGGCACTGGATAAGATGAACTATGGAGTCCCCTTCATTGGGAAGTTTTTATGATTCTAGAGAGAATCTTACAATAGAAGCAGGCAGTTAACCTGAGATGTGTTCTCTGGCTATTACCTCCCAGAGCTGATTCTGAGTATTGTTGGATAGAACAATAAATGTGACACAGTGGCTTCCATTCTCAAATGGGTTATCTACTTCTCTGAGGAAATTCTGCCACTTTATGGCTTTAGAAGGCTGGTGATTTTGGAAGGGACATTAGCCGCCCCCCACAACCTGCCCTGAAATTCCTCAGAAGGTTCCATTCCTATGGATAAGGCACTATCTTCTCCATTTAAAATGTAAATTCTCCTTTGTCTCAGAAGTTTAGCCTTTCAATTTGTTTTTCCTAGTTATCAAAAAGAGGCCTGGATTAAAAACAAAGTTTGAGAAAAACTGCAATACTACCTTAGTAGGAGTTGATGTGGTTTATTCAGGAATTCATTCAGCAAGCAAGGATAAGGCTGATTGAAGCCCTGGATTTCCCCACTTTTGAAGCTTTCATGGTCTGAAGCAGATCTGTAAACAGGTAAATCATAGCCTATGTCTGAGGTTATGGAAAGCCTGGACTTCAGAGCCTTATATACCTGGGAGGGAATTGCATTTCCCTCCTTTCTTAATGGCACCATTTAAAGCCATGCAGCTGAGCTTTGGTTTTCTCATCTGTAGACTGATGAGAATAAAACCAACTTCATAGAATTGTGAGCACCACGTGAAAGATAAAATGCACAGGGCAATTAAGGAGATGATTTTATTCAGGTTATAGCCATAGGGAGAAGGCTCAAAGAAAAGAAAGTAAATTTAGAGTTTTATAGACATAGGTAAACAAAAGAGTCATCACAAGTCTATGGGAGTCATGAGGAAGTATGGAGAGGGTCTGATCTCGGAATATGCCAGGGCAATGTGTTACTATACAATTAGCATCTTTTTTAGAACAAGAAAGGGTGAGGGAGTTTTTCAACTGTGGCTGCTTTCTTGGAGCCCAGGGCTCAGGTAAAGTTTAATGTTATCAAGCACTTAGCATGGGGCCTGGCCCATGGTAGGCATTCAGCAAATGTTTCTTTCCTTCTCTTCCTCCAATAGAAAGATGTGGATAGTGGTGTGGTGAGAAACCTGTGGTGAGAAAGGCCTGACAGATTTACTCTGCATGAGAGAACTAGATTTGACAAAGGATGTTGAATCTTAAAGGATGAATAATTTTTTGCCAAAAAGAGGGAGGAAAGAACATTATTGATAGTGCTAATGTAAGAGATAAAGGCATAGCGGCTTAAAGGAGATTTGCATGTTCAGAGACCAGCTGTAACTTCAATGTGCTACAAGGAGTAACTAGACATAAGGTAGGTTAGAGCCAAACTGTAAAAATGATTCAAAAGCCATTTAATGCCTGCTGTTTCAGGAAAATAGTCCAGGAATTTATGATTCTGACAAGATTAGATTCCAGTTTATGAGAACCCCTTCCCTGCTGTGTAAGGAATGGAGGCAGGGAGATCGGTTAGCAAAGTAGTACATGATCCAGAGAGGATCAAGGCCTGAACTAGAGCAATGGCCATGAGGATGTCAAGGAGAGGACTGAATTTAAAAAATAGTAAGTAGAATTTACTAGACAGATTATGTAGTTGTGGGGAAGGTCAGCATGGAGGTGAGGGAGGAAGTGGAATAGTGGACAATGATACTGTTAAAAGCAGTATAGGCTAATATTTCAAGTACTTACAATGTGCTGAGCACAGTTCTAAGGGCTCTACACTTATCTCTTTTAACCCACATAAGAGTCCTATGAAGTAAGTGCTCTTTTTTCTCCATTTTTAAATGAAGAAAATGAGGCATACAGAAGTTAAATAACTTGCTCAAGTTTTTACAGATAGTAGGTGGTGAAGCTAGAATTCAAGCCCAAGTTGTCTGAGTGCAGAGACTGAACTTTGGATGACTATGTGAATAGTGTTGCCATTTACTAGGATTGAAGGCTATTGGATGGGGGCAGACTTATGGGGAAAATATTTTAGTTTTGGACAGGTTGATATTGAGTGCAATTATTAAATGGGTCTGGAGCTCCAGAGAAAGATTAGGATCAGAGCTGGAGATTTGAAGGGCATCTACTTATAGGCAGGTGCTCAGAAGGGGCCTTAGGACTGCCTTAGGTGAATGGGATGCACAAATTGGGGGTGGGTAGAGGGAGGGAAATGCTGAAACATATAAGGGGAAGCAGTAGCTTGAAGACACATTTGATCCACTTTAAGATTTTACAAGCAATGCCTTAGACTTGGAGAGTGCTCATTTAATTCAAGCCCACTGGCACATCTAGAGGTGTCCTGCAGCATCAAATGTCTAGGGATTCCTAGGATTCTTGAGCATGTGCTAGGATAGATTCCATAGTGCCTGTGGTAGGCTGAATTGCAACGCCCCCCCCCCCCCACTGGCAGAACATCCACATCCTAACCCCTGGTACCTGTGAACATTACTTTATATGGTAAAATAAATAAATAAAAGAATGCTATTTTATACAGTAAAATTAATTTTAAAAATAAATTTAATTGCAGATATAATTAAATTAAAGTTCTTAAAATGGGGATATTACCCTGCATTATCCAGATGGGCCCTAAATACAATCACATGTAGTAGAGGGACGCAGAGGGAGATCTTACACACACCAAGAAAAGGTGAAGTGAAGACAAAGCAGAGAGACATTTGAAGACGCTGGTTTTGAAGATTGAAGTGATGTGGCTATAAGCCAAGGAATGCCAGTAGCCTCCAGAAGCTGGAAAAGACAAGGAATGGATTTCCCCCTAGAATAGCCAGCAGGACTCTGGCCCTGCCAGCACCTTGATTTCAGCCAAACTGTACTGATTTTAGACTTCTGACTTCCAGAACTGTGAGATAATTTCTGTTGTTTTAAGCCACCAAGTTTGTGGAAATTTGTTATAGCATCCACAGGAAATTAATGCAGGGCCTCCTCAAAGCTATCACTACTTAACAGACTTGATCCAGTAATTCCTAATTCTCAATAGGTGTCAGGCCTCATTTGCCACATATTAGACATGGTACTCTTGTTATGTGCTTTGTCAAGTTTTCTTGGAACACATGGAATAGGGAGACCCTCAAATTCATAGGGAAGGAATGGGGAAGGATAGGGCCCTTTACCTGAAAAGTACTATCCAAAAATAACCTCTAAACCAAAATGTTCATGAATGATTCCTGCAGACCTGGCAACTTCTCTGACTGGATTGAATCTTAAGGGGTCATATAAGCCATCTCCCTGTCTTTGCCTGCACACAGCTAAGAGCCTGAGCATGGAGAGGGTATCTGGTTTCTGGAAGACACCTCGCCTACTGTTTGGCATGGCTACTCAGGACAGAGTAACTATCATTCAAGAACCATGGGCAGACTAGATCTTAGGAGAAGATGGCTGGAGAAAGAAGCACATATAGAGAATGGATTGGAATTTATTGATGTAAAGTGCAAAAGAGTTACTCCCAGCAATGCTGTTAGAGTGTTAGCAACAGTTCTCTCTCATGTGTTAGATTGGAAAATAACTTCTGTGAGAAAGATTGGGACAGAGTCTTGAACATATTTTAGCCAACCCATAAAATCAGAAGGGTTTCATAATATTGCTTTCCCCTCCAGAACTCCAGAATCCCAAGAAATTGTGCAGAAAAACTAAGTATACCTTTGTGGATGTTGAAACCAACATAGCAGTGGAATGCTGGCAGAGTAAAATCCTACAATTTTCAGCTATGGAAAAGAACCTAGAGATCACCCAGTCTAAGCTCCTCACTGTACAGATGTGAAACCCAGCAGAGTTTTTTTAACCCAACTTTAGATATTTAGGTACTAGATATTTGTTCTGCAGTCTTGCTTTAGAGTCCATAGTGTTTTACTGGATCAGGTATTGATTCATGGCAATGAAAACATTAAGCGTTTTTCCAGTACACTGGACGCCCACAATCCCTCCCCGGCCCGCCAGGGAGCGCAAACTAAAATTCCTCCTGCAGCCCAGAAGTGTCCCTCCGGGTCTGGGACAGAATTCCGTTAGCAACCAGGAAATTAGCGGAACCTTGAGGCTGAATGCTTGCAGCTGGTACGGTTGCTTTGAGGAAAGAACACTTCCGGTCGGAGAGGCCGTTCCCGCAACTTGTGGTTTGGTCAGCCTCTAGCTCTCGCGTTTCGATTTGCCGCGCTAACGGTGGGAGGCGGGCTTGCGTCGGGGTCACACTCTCCCATTGGTTGCTGTTGCGGCGGCGGTTTGGAGTGAGGGTAGCACGTTGAGCTGGAGGCTGTGCGGAGTGCGGCGGCCCAAAGCCTGGCAACGAGCCCGGTGTCTGGTGGTAATCCGGGATTGAGCCAGGCCTGAGTCCCCGGGGGATGGATCGCGTGTGGAGTGCGTGGTGCGGGAAGTGCGTCAAAGAGAAAGGGTCGCCGCCACTCTGGGCCCAGCGCATCGTGGTCGCCTGGCTCAGTAGGGCCGAGTGGGATCAGGTGACAGTGTATCTGTTCTCTGACGACCATAAATTGCAGCGGTACGCGCTGAACCGCATCACCGTGTGGAGGAGCAGGTAAGGCGGCAGGCTTAGCCCTCCTGCCTGCGTGCTGGTGGCACTTCACCTCTTCCTTTGTAGAATTTCCATAAGGCCTTATTACCCAGTTTTCTCCTAAATGCCTAATGGCCCCCCGCTACGCGTAGTTTGGGCATTGCTTGTCTCCCAAGTGCCCGGGGGAAGGTCGCAGCCAAGCTCGTGCACTAATCCCTTTTGCGGAAAGAAACGGGGTGTGCCTCAACAGCCCTTTTGTCAAGTCTGTGAGCTTTGATCCTTACCTTCTCTCATCTTGGGGTGGGTGCCGATGAGAGGGCACCGCTGTGGCTGAGCCAGCCTTGTCTTAAGGAGTAGCACTCTAGGGTGGATTTCTGATTCGAAATAGAAAGGGGGTGGGGGGAGCTTGCCTGCAAAAGCATGTTTGAATGGAGCGCTTCAGTCCAGTTGGTAAGATTTAGTTGGGAGCAGACAAGGGGCTAATGCCTCCAAGAATAAGGTCTTCTCTGGGTGAAAGAGTTGAGGGTTTCACGGTGAAAGAAAGGAGTGTGTCCACACTTAATTGTTGATTGGCTGTGTAGCAGTTAGATATCCTTTGTATGTCCTAAACCAGCCTCTCATGTCCTGTATACTATTGGATCCCAGGGACATTACCCTCCCTCTTCCCAGCTTCTTGATTTGTGTCTATCCACACACTCTTGAGCCAGTATATAATTGCAATAACCTACAGCCTAGGTTCTGAGATGGAGGGTGGGCCTGTGTAAAGGACCTTTATGATGGTGCTGGACTGTGGCCCTTTAGGTTAGGCAACGAACTCCCCCTGGCAGTGGCTTCTACTGCAGACCTGGTACGCTGTAAGCTCATGGATGTAACTGGTGGCTTGGGCACTGATGAACTTAGACTGCTCTATGGCATGGCATTGGTCAGGTAAGACCTACATGGGTAGGGGTGTGGGGGGGTGGTTTTTTTTGGGGGGGGGGGGCGTGGGCTTAGCACATGATAAGCAAAGTTTGGCTTTGGGTTCTACCTGAAGCAAAAAGCCTTGTGTGTCCCTGTGTATGGGTCACCTTATGATTGCTTAATGTGACAGCTTTTGGTACCCCCTGTTAACACACATTCCTCTTTTTTCCTGAGAGCCTTCTCTCTTCCGTTTTTCTTTCCCTCTCTTTGGAATGTTGGGTGGGGGTGGTTCAGACCAAGTGGTCTCTATGGGTCTCTTCCAGCCTTGACAGTTTGATTTACTTTCCCCCTTTTACTCTTTCACCCAGAGGAACTTTTCTACATGGTTCAATGCCCTTGCCCATGATTTAATGTGGATTTTCTAATCCTACCCCTACCTACACCTTTTTTCCATTCTCTCCACGAACACTGAAAGGTTACTGAGTTGTGGAAATGGAGACATGGGCCAGGAGTTCCTGATTTACAAAGCGACTCAGAGTGGTTCTAGCTGTATCATGTACATCAGGAAAAAGGTTGCCTCTGAGTTTTCTCATCTGTCAGAGTCTTTGCTTAGCTCATACTGTTTGCCTTGTCTGCCTTGAGGTCCTCCCTAGCTCTTCTTACCTTCTCCATTGTTTAGCTGTGCTCCCCATATCATTTGATGTAGTCCTTTGTTGTAGCATTTATAACATATTATGTTCTAGCATAATATATTACATTATGTCATGATTATTTATCCTAGACTGAACTCTTCAAGGCCAGAGCAGTGTCTTATTCATTTGTATGGCTTCAGTACAGGGCAGAGTCTCAGTAAATGTTAGACTGGATGGAACCATTCCTGCTCTGGTTGACACCAACCATAAGAACAGGACAGAACAGTCATTGGAAAGGTTGTGGAAATGCAAGTTGACAGTAACTCAGCAAGGTGTTTTAAAGCCCCACTGGTTTGAATAAAACAGTTACTTGGGCTATGCCACTTATTTCTCCCCCAAACTCAGGTTTGTGAACCTTATCTCGGAGAGGAAGACAAAGTTTGCCAAGCTCCCTCTCAAGTTCCTGGCTCAGGAGGTGTGTATGATAAAGTGGACTTGCTAAATTCTCTCTTCTCAGGAGGACTCACTAATGGGGCATGGGGTGATATGGATACAGTCAGACTAGCTCATCCCATCACTGTCAGCCAAGCCCAGCAAGAACCCCAGAGCCTCAACTTCTAGCTTGAAAGAAGCAGACCTGCTCCCTTGCTCATGGCTGCTATCTTCAGTGGGCTTGGCCTGCCCAGCTTGCTGGGAGTGGCCCAGGTGAAGCTGAAGCACCCCAATGCACCCCTGAGTGGGGACAGGAAAGAGGTGGCAGTTAAAGTGCCTGCCCTCTGGTTGTTGACAGTCTGAAGGAGGAGACAAACTCAGCCAAGCAGGGTGAAAATGCAAGACATTCCCGCCTTGAGTATGGGAGGTGTGTAGAGACCCAGATGGCAGACAGGTTCTCAGCCATCAAGAGAAGCTTCCTGGAGGAGGTCTGGGAGAGAAGGAGGAAGGGAGGAAGAGAGGGGAGAGTAAAGGGTACCCTGGGAGAGCAACTGGTACAGACAAGGGCAGAGGGAGGCTGAAGAAGGTGATTGTTAATGCTCATTCACAGGAATCTCTTCATTGGAGGAGGGTAGTTGGTGGTTGGGGGAGGCGAGTGTCTTCTGATTTTCAAGATCACTTCCACAGAGCGTAAAGAGAATCAGGAGACTTGGTTCCTAATCTTGGCTCTGCCACTAAGAATGGAACCTCCTCTCAGGAGCTCAGTTTCTCTATCTGTAAAATGGGGAGAAGCCAGGTTAGTTCATCTCTGTGGCCCTTTCTGCTTTAATATTTTCTAATTTCTGCACTCACACCCTCCCCCATAATCAGGTGAACATTCCGGATTGGATTGTTGAACTTCGCCATGAGTTGACCCACAAGAAAATGCCCCATATAAATGACTGCCGCAGGGGTGAGTCCCCAGGGAGTATACCTATCACAGTTTAGCCCAGAGGCCTGGGCTACGTGGCACTGTGGGGGGAGAGAGAGGGAGGAGGGTCTTCACTTGGGGTCAGAGCTGAGACTAGGGTGAGGTGAGTGAGGCATTTGCCTTGGACACAAACTTTAAGGAGTCTCTGTTCTCCCACTTGCTAGCCCCGTGCCGTTTTTGGCATCCCATCTTCAAGTCTGGTATAGGTTTTTTCTAGGAAATGTGCTGGTGAGTGGGAGGAAGCAAAGAACTCGGGGATAACCCAGAGCAAGAGGGGCTGCTTCTAGATATTTGAGATTTGTGCCTCCTTGGAGCCAAGCCTCTTACCTGGGGCCTCCCCATAATGTTAGCAAGATGAGGCTGGAGGCCTGCTAGGAGCTGCTTGCCTGGGCTGTTACTATGGCGCTGCCTTCCTTCCTCCCCTCCTTTAGGCTGTTACTTTGTCCTGGATTGGCTCCAGAAGACCTACTGGTGCCGCCAACTGGAGAACAGCCTAAGAGAGACCTGGGAGTTGGAGGAGGACAGGGAAGAGACAGATGAAGAAGACCAAGAGGAAGATAAGAACATTGTCGTTGATGACATCACAGAACAGAAACCAGAGCCTAAGGATGAGGAGAAAGGTGCAGAGCTGGATGTTAAGGCTGATGGAGACAGCGAAGGCAACAAAGAGGTTGATCCACATTGGCAAAAGGCTGTGAGACATAAAGAGTTGTATGGTAGGTGTCCTTGATACAGAAAGGGGCCCATGAGCTTGGAAGACTCGGACTTAGGTTGACTCTGGTTATTTCCCTGGCTCAGTATTTCCTCTGGGGTTGTGGTGAGGCTTAGCTTAAAAAAATTACTGTCACAAATCATCTTCCTTGAGCTCCATGAGGCAGGAGAGCCAAGAATTCTAGTTCCCAATTTACAACTCAAGAAATGAGGTGAGAGGGCTCAAAATTCCATCAGGAGCAAGGCACAGGGCTGGCTGCTCTATCTGTTTCCCTATTCTGTTTTCAGAAAGAGCCCGAGAACTGCTGGTATCCTATGAAGAGGAGCAGTTTAAGGTAAGAAAGTGCCCTTGACTTGGCCTGTTTTCATCTGCCCCAGCCATTTCTTCCCCCTTGCCAGCTACCTGAGAGAAGTCTTGAGAATGAAATTTAAAGAAAAGTGGCAAAGCTTGGAAAGCTCTTCCAAAACTCTTCTTGGAAAGAGAGAGAGGGGAAGTAGGAAGGAGACAAGAGGAGCAGAGTCCAGTTGGCCGATCCTGCACATCACTGGAAGTTTGTGGATAATCGGTCCCACTGGGTGGTAGGGAACAACAGGGTTTAGGTGGTTGCTTAGACCTGCGGTACTGCAGCTGATCAGCAGATGGCGTCCAGGAACCTTCCTAGATCAGGTGAGCTTGAGGGGTGCTGTTTTAGCAGGAAGGGAGGTAAGCTTAGAAACCATTCACCTCAACCCTTCCTTTTCACAGATGAAGAAATTGAAGCCATGGATGAGTGAAATGACTGGCCCAATGTCACATATGCAGTTAGTGATAGAACCAGGACAAGAACCTGAGTCTCCTGATTCACTTTCTTCCATAACCCATTGCTTCCTTTCACCCCTTGGTCCAAGGGTCTCTGCCCAACTCCAACCAAATGCCCCCATTGGATATCTATGTATTGGATTATCTGGTTATTGACAGCCACAGTAACAAGGGAATTTGGAGGGTGGGGAGGGAGGAAGAAGAGAAAGTCTGGAGTTTGAGAGTCAGGATATTTTTAGTTGCAGGACCAATAGGGACATTGTGGGCTCACCTCTGCATACCCTGCCGTATCCCCTGAAGGGACATGCTGAGAGGTCCTATGAGAAGGAATCCTGGAGGGATGGGGGGGTGTTACCTGGCTGAACCAGCCTTCTGATGGGACCCTCTTTGCTGGCAGGTGCTGGAGAAATTTAGGTATTTACCTCAGGCCATTAAGGCGTGGAATAACCTGTCCCCACCTGTAGAATGCATCCTGGCAGAGCTCAAGGGCATTACATGGGAGAACAGGTGTGTAACTAGGTAATCAGGGGCTGCCTACTCTCTAGGGTAGAGCGTAGCAGCCTCACTGAAATTGGTTTTCATATCCCAGCTTGCCAACCTCTGCTGTAGGAAATCCCAGGGATAATCTTGACCCACCACGGGTGACCTTGCATTTCACATGATCCTCTTCCCCAAACCCTGCCAGCTACCAGGTGGGGTTTGTCTACTCTGAGTAACTGAAATGGCCAGAGGCAGGAATGTCTACCGTCATCCATCCCCTGGCCAGCTTTGTTCCTGTTTGTCCAGTGGTATGTGGAGCTCTTGGCAACTAGGAAAAGCCGTTAACCTTTTGCTTTTTCACTGCCGATCTCTTGTCCGAGTTTGAGGTAAAAGATATATGGTAGGCACTGCTGGTCTCTTTTGAACTGCTATTAGAGAGGATCAACATCCCCTGGATAATTGTGGTTGAGGAGAGAGAGGAGGGGCCTTCCCAGGGCCTGGATCCTCCAAAGACTAAGTCCCCACTGACCCACCCAGTATGGCCATGAGCCTTATTTTCCCCTCAAAGTAGTACTCAGTTCAGTCAGAGCAGACAGTGTCTATCCATTCCTTTCCTCCCTGGCTCTTTGGGGCTTGCTACCTACATTCAGCTGGAAAGGGCTTTGGGAAGAGGTTGGAAAGAATCTGGGATGGAGCGGAGAGTATAGGAAGGTGGTGTATGTGGCAGAGTGGGCCTGGGTGGGGAGCCTGCAGTGCAGGTTAGGATTGTCCCTGGCGTCTTCTTTATTCCCAGGATACCAGTAGTTCCAAAGGTGTTTTATCAGTGTCTGCCCAGCCTAGGCTTCTTAGCTGTACCCTTCAGTAAAGGGGTGAGTGGTGGCCCCCTCCGTAGCTTGGAAAACTATCCTTGTGCTATACAGTAGCGTCTGCCTGGTCATGCTGAGCAGGCAACTGGCTGACTGTTTTAAGTGCTCTTCCTGCATACTGACCTGAGGAGATGGGAGATGGATGGAAGGACAACTCTTTCCTCCTTGAGCCTGGTAGAGGGAGGGATCTGAGCATGACAACCCTCCAGACATTGAGACACCTTGGGAGCTCTTGTTCCCCCTCAGCCCAATCAGCTAGGAGAGCCTCTCTTAGGGAACTGCTAGCTCTGGAGGAGACAGCTGGATGTTGCTGGTTTTGGTTTAAGCTAGATGGGGATGAGAGATTACCCCTATAGCTTATACTTTTAACCTCTGTATCTTAGTTCTGGGTTCTTGGGGTCCTTAGGAATGAGGATAATATAATATTTGGCCCAGCAATTGAGTCCCCAAAGTTTCTGCTTGTAAGATCTGAAAGAGGGTAACCAGGGAGAAGGGAAGCGGTAGGAGACTGGAGGACTGTCAAGGGAAACAAAGACTAAGCAGGAACTAAAGTCTAAAAGCCCTTGACCCTATAACCTCAGGCATTTAACTCCTTTGTGGGCCTGGGACTTTTCTTCATCTGTGCTTTCAGACTTGTTAAGCCACTACTGCCCTTGTTATGGGCCTTAGATTTGCCTGTGCTAGGTAAATGCTTGTTCAAAACCCACAGATCCCAGTCTTTGGCTCAGCCCCTGACTCAGGGAGGCTGAGGCCTGAGAACCAACTGTCATCTGCCTGCCTTTTCCCCCATGCTGGTTTGGCCATTTGAGTCAAAGGCATTAGCTGCCTTGGGAGTGGGTAGGGGAGTAGAAGAGGGTCTTCTGCCTGTTTCATTTTACTTAATTTAGTGTCCTCTTGCTCCAGGGAGGCTCTGCTAGATGCTTTTCTGGATGACGGCTTTCTCATCCCCACATTTGAACAGTTGGCGGCTTTGCAGTTAGACTATGAAGGTAGGGTCCTGGAGGCTCGATGCAGCCTTAGGGTACTGTGTATCCTGGGCAAGAACACCAGGGGTGGGCTGGGTGGCCCTGGACTGGGAGGTAAGGGCTGTTTACTGCTGTTCCATAGCTACTGGAAGCCCTCTTGGCTGAGCAGAACATGTAGCCCCACTGATAAGTAGTTATTGGGCTATCCTTAGGTGGCCTGGAATTGGGTGGGGTGAGGTGGGCTGGGGTGGGCTGGGGTGGGGGTGGGGGTCTTAATGCCATTATTGTGCTATGTTAATTGTGATCTAGCCACTTGGTAGAGAGCTAGAACAGCAGAACTGGAAGGGCCTTGTGAGGTCATCTAGTCCAACATCCTCATGTTACAGATGGGCAGACTGAGGTCCAGAGAGGGGAAAGTACTGACCCAAAGTCACACAGTGAGTTATTGACAAAGCCGAAGCTAGAACCAGAACTCTTTTTCTTTTATATTCTATTTTGAGTCAGTTGTTGTTTACCAGATACTAACTGGTTTCTCTCCCCGCTCTTCTACTTTCCTCTTTCCTCCTGTTCTGCGGTGGCAACTCTGTTATTGTTGGTGGGGCCCCCTCTTCTTCTCCCTCTCTCTCCTCCTCTTCCTCTCTTCTCTCTCTCCCTCTTTCCCTTTCTCGCCTTCTTCCCTCCCTCCTTCCTTCTCTCTCCCTCCCTGCCTCCCCTTTTCCTGTCAATGGGTGTTTCTCACAAACCAGAAAACGTGGACTTGAATGACGTCCTGGTGCCAAGGCCGTTCTCTCAATTCTGGCAGCCCCTGCTCAGGGGCCTCCACTCCCAGACCTTCACACAGGCCCTGCTGGAAAGGATGCTCTCTGAGCTGCCAGCCCTGGGGGACACTGGGATCCGGCCCACCTACATCCTCAGATGGACCATTGAACTGATCGTGGCTAACACCAAAACTGGTGAGGGAGACTAGCCCTAGCCCCAGGGCCTAATGCAGCCCAGGCAAGAGCATCTGCCACTGTGCTCAGCTCTCGACTGAATAGCACCAGGAGGACACATCCCTTGTGAAAGGTTTAGGTCTGCCCAAGAGGGCCCCACAGCAGCAGTGGACAAATCTCCCTTCACATTTTTCTTCTCAGAACCAAGTAAACTGGACTGGGGCAAAGGGTCCTGAATACTTTGAGCAATTGGGAGGTATAGAATGGGGAGTCGGAGTCTGGGGAGACAGGGATGGGCAGAGCCAAGCTTTTCAAGGTGCAAGATTGGGTGGGGGGGATTTCTAGTTCCTTCTCCTCAGGCCCTCTCTTCTCTCTCAGGACGGAACGCCCGCCGGTTTTCTGCAAGCCAGTGGGAAGCGAGGAAGAACTGGAGGCTATTCAACTGCTCTGCCTCCCTTGACTGGCCCCAGGTGGTTGAGTCCTGCTTGGGTTCACCTTGCTGGGCCAGCCCCCAACTCCTTCAGCTGTAAGTCTCTTGAATTCCATTCGGTAAGAGGGTGAGACCCTGCAGGCCTCAGGGCCACACAGCCCTAGAATGGCACAGTTGGACGAGCCCTTGCAAGGACATCTAGTCCTGTCGCCGTCCTACTAACAGATGAGAGAATTGAGTCCCAGAGAGGGTAGGGTATTCTTGCCTAAGATCACAGAGCTTAAGACATGGCTGAACTGAGTCCAGTATGAAAATGGACAAGGCAACCCCCCTAGAGTGGTTAGCACAGTGGCCTGTACAGAGTAAGTGCACAATAAATGGTAGCTGCTGTTTATTATTGAACCCATTCTTCTGACTTTACGCCCAGTGCTGTCTCTATTATCTTCCCAAAATATACCTCTCATAGGTGCTTAACTACCTTCAGTGGCTCCTTACTGCCTTCCTAATGAGGTCTAGGCTTCTTAGCCTGACATTCAAAGATCTTTCTGATTCTGCCCCAACCTATCATGACAACCATACCTCCTGTGATTCCCCTTTACCCAGTCTACTCTGGGCGCTGTGGTCAAACTGAATATTGTGCTGGTTCCTGTAAATACCTGTGGTTGTCTCACTTTTTTTCTGTCATTTCCTGACCCTGAGCCACTTCCCTCATACTCATGGAAGGCTTTAGCACCCAATTCTCTTCCTGCTTTCTGGAATGATATCTGTTTCATTTGAGTGACCCATCTGACACTGCAGCTCCTCACCTCCAGTGACCTTCATTCTCCACTACACTCAGCAACCCACTTCCATCACTCAGAGCTATTCCACCTCTGAAAGCTTACATCCCAGCATCCCACTCGGTGACCACCACCTGTTGTCCTACCAGTTCTCACCCTCGTATCCCACAACATCTGCTCTTTGCCTGCCTCCAGACCTCCATCCCTCCATTTCTTACCCGCCTCAATTTTGCTTCCCCTCAATCCTATCTGTGGTTGATCACTTCAACCACTCATCATCAGCATCCTCAGCTCTGCCCATCCCTTGGTGTGTCTGACTTGCAAACCCCCAAGCTAGGAGTGATCCTCCCCACTCTGCTTCTCCCACTCCTCAGCCCAGGTAGCTGAGCTCTGCTGGAGAAAACCACATAGCCCTGCAGATTGCTGCCACTGCAGAGGTATGATTTTTAATCTCAAGCCAGGCCTCAGTTCTGCTTGTCTGAACTTTTACTTGTTTTCTGCCCACTTTCTCTCCTGTTTCCTGACTGTTCTGAAAACCTTACCACTCATCTCAAGCCCCATCCCCCCCTCCCATTTCACCCTAGCTTCCTCAAGCACATGGAGGCCTCCAGCAGGGCCCCCTTGACCTGAGGTCCAGCCCTCATGAACTGATCTTCGGCTACACTCAACGTTGTCGCCAGTCTCAGTATGAGGTGGCCTTGCCCAACCTCAAAGCCTTCCCTCCACTTGTGCTCTCTGCTAGCATCACTGGGGCCTCACCCCAGCCTCTCCTTTGCTCTACTGGCTCTTACTCTTCAACCTGTGAACAGTGCCTGAGTTTTTCTTATCTTTAAACCAAACAACAACAACAACAACACAAGCAAAATCTCCTTTGACCCTGCATCCCTCTGTTGGGTTATCACTAGCTTATCACTCCTTCCTTTCCTATCAAAACATCTCAAAAGAGTAGTCTATACTCAGCAGTCTCAATTTCCTCACTACCTTCTTACTCCTCAAGCTGCTGCAATTTGGCATTCATCCCCAGAGCTGCTTTGACCTAATTACCAAATCCAGTGGGCCCTTGTCCATTGCCTGTCTGCCGCATTGATGCTGTTTACCACTCCCTCCTTCAAATGCCTGTGCTTTTTTACTAGTTCCAGTAAAGTGCCAAAGCTCAAATCTCTTTATCTAGCTCAGGCCTTTCCCCTAAGATTAAACCTCCTGTATTTGACCGCATGCCAGATATCTCCCCTTAGATGGCCTCCAGTCACCTTACTGTGACCAAAAGAGCATGGGTCATCTTACTCCCCACCCCAGCCCCAAAGTGAACTTCTTCCTCTGCTCCCTATCTCACTTGGTGGCAGCACTATCTACTGTGTCATGTTGATTCTCTCAAGTACTTCTCAAATCTGAGATTCGTGTCTATTTCCCCTAGTGTCTCCTTCCCTCTATCAGACTAAGCTTTTCAAGGACAAGGGTTCTGCATTAGCCATCTGTGCCCCAGCACGCCATGCAAGTCCAGGCCCCAAATAAACCTCAGTAAATGCTGAACTGAACTGTACTCTGCTGTCTCATTGCCAGCAGTGCTGTCTTTGGTGGGAGCTGAGTCCAGGCTTGAGGAATAAATGAAGTGGGAGTCTGGATGCTAAGACCGTCTTAGTCCCCTGATCTTTCCCATGGAGTCAGAAAGTCTTTCTTGAACCCTAATGACATTTGGGGCACAGTTGTATCTTATAAGTAACTTATAAGAGAAAAAAGTAGCCTTGTTGACAAAAGACAGCCAGTTCAAGACCTCCAGGAGATGAGACTGAACCAAACAGCCAAATCTCCAGATGTGTATGCTCTAGACTGGAAGTGATATGGATGGGTGGGAAACTGGGAGGAGAACCAAAAAATCCTAGAGGCATTTGAGCAATTCCAGCAAGAGAAAGAATAAAGGAAATTTCAAAATTCTGAAGGAATATGGCATATGTATGTAATGGGGGGAGGGAATGAAAAGAGCAGCATGGAAAGGTTGGATAAGTGGCCTTCAAGGTACTTTCCAATCCTAAGTGCCTACAGAGTGGAAGCTGCTGGTCTTGGAGAAGTCTGGACCACAGAGATCTTCTCCCAACCCAAGCATACCAGCGGGATGCGACACATGCCAGCAGTAACAGCAGCTCACTTGGGTACGATTTCTTGTGCACAGATCCTGCCTTTCGCAGATAATCGGTGAATCTAGTCCTAATCATCCTGTTACACAGATTGGGAAATGGGATTTCCCCAGGTATTAGGCTGCAAGTCAGTAACAAGTCTGCAAGTCAGAGCTGGGGCCAGAAACCAGATTCCAGATATACTGTCCTTACTCCTGTGCTCTTTCTACAGTGTTCCATTAGATTGCACATACAGAACATGACTTTTCTTTTCCCCACAGGAAAAATAAAAGATACCACTGGCAATTAAGTGTCGGACATGGTGCTGTGTTTGTAGAAGCATTTTCATTTAACTTGACACAGCAGTCTTTGGAGGTGGAGATATTATATACTTTTATTTGACAGATAAGAAAGACACCAAGGTTCTGAATAGTGTGAAGTGACTTATCCAAAAGTCATGCAATTTGTTGGTGGTGGGACAGGGATTTGGGCCCAGGGCTTATGAGTCCAAAGTCCACCTTCTTTCCACCAGCCTGACCTGTGACCTTCTCAGTCCCTAGCTGTGACCAGGCAAACCCGAGGAAGGAGATGGATTTTAAGATTCATATCACCCCTGCACCTCAGTGGTCAGACTAGACAGCTTGAGAGAGTGGGTGTGTAATAATAAACAGTGGTAATATGGCATCTTGCCAACATAAAGTACCTGGGAATATTTATTATTAATCCTACAAATGGACCACAGTGAGAGGGAAGAGAGTTTCTCTCTGGCTTTTCCTCTTAGTAGTAAGGCTGGAAGCTTTTTGAGAGCTTCCCCCAGCCAGCCAATATCAAGTCAGTTTGAGCCAGTGCCATCTTGGAATGTGAAATTAGCCCTGCAGAGAGGGTCTCCCAGTGGAGTCACTAGCTCCCAGCCCTACCCCCAGCAGCCAGTGACCAGCAACCACACCTATGTGTCTGGTCTGCCTATGGGGCCCAGAGAGAAAACAGCCCGCTGAGCACATGGCCCTTCCTTCTGTGAACAACCCACAATTCAAACTCAATACACTTAGAAGGAAACTATCCATCTGTCCATCCTACCATGCCTCCAGCGGTGACCAGGTGCCTGCTGGGTGCCCAGTTCTATGTGAGGCTCTGCAAGGGGTACTCACCCTCTTCCTCCCCAGGAGCTCTCCTTCCCAACCGCTCTGTGTTTGTTGGTGGTTTTGCTGTTAGCGCCGTCCTTTGTATGCACGATGTTGTCATCTTTAACTCCCCTCTGCCTTCCCCCCTACCATCTGATCACCAAGCCCTGCTCTCTGTCTGTCCTTCATAGCTTCTCTCCCTCCCATCGCTGCTGCCAGTGCACTAGGTCAGCCCTCACCGACTCTCCCTGACTCCAGGCTGCCCCACCCAGGCCATCCTCCACATGGTCACCATGGTGATCTTCAGAAATGCAGCCTTCACCTGTGCTTGAGCACACGTCAGATGACCCCCTCCACCCAACACACACACACTTAACCTTTGCAGGCTTCTCTTGCTCCCACAGCTGCTCAGCACAGCCCTTCCGCTCGAGCCAGGCTACTCTCACCGCATGCACACAGCCCGGTGTGCTCGCTCTTGTCTCTGCACAAAGCCTTCCCTTGATCTCTCCTGCCCTCCTTGTGCTCTCTGCCTCCCCCCAGCTCCTGTAGTGCCCAGGTCTGCATTGCTCATCTGGCCTCCCGCCCACATTCTGCTTTGTCTTGTCAGCTGCTGCTTTTTTTTTTTCTTTTCCTCCATTCCAGGCTGGGCTGTAGTTGTCTCCCAAAAGGGATCACACTTTGTGTTCCATGCAGAAGGAGCACAGCACACTTCCAGGCATATCTTTAGAGCTCAGGATACATTGCTCGGCTAAAGAGAGGGATCTATTCTCATGTCCAGCCCTGCAGGCCTGTTGGCTAGTTTGTGTATTTACATAGCATTTCAGTACAGATTAATAGCTCTCATTTATTGATTGCTTACTATGTGCCAGGCACTGTGCCAGGCATTCTGTGTGAGCTATCTTATTTACTCCTTTCAACAACCCTCTAAGTTAGGTGCCATTATTGTCCTCATTTTACTGAGAGTGGAAGTGAGCCACAGGGATGAATTACGGAGCTCGTTCAGGGTCCATGGCCCTACTGTATCTGTGTTTTGTCTGCTCTACTGCACTGCCTTTCAGAGGCAGGTCTGGAAGCTCAGAGACCAAATTGAAACTGGAGTTTTGGGATATAAAATGACTTGAGATTTTGAATCTTTCTTACTCCATCCCTCTGCTCAGCATCTTCAAAGCCATGGGGCAGGTCCTGCCAGACGAGGAGCAGGAGAAGCTGCTGCGCATCTGTTCCATTTATACCCAGAGTGGAGAAAACAACCTGGTGCAGGAGGGCTCAGAGGCTTCCCCCATTGGGAAGTCTCCATACACACTGGACAGCCTGTACTGGAGCCTCAAACCAGCTGGCTCGAGCTCTGGACCTGAAGGAGAAGCCCAGCAACAGGAGGAACAGGGCAGCCTTAATGATGCCAAGGAAGATGAGAAGAAGAAGCAAGAGGCCTTGGAAGACCAGATGGAAGAGGAGGAGGGAGAGGAGGAGGAAGAGGAAAATGATGACCAGAAGTGGGAGGAGGAGGAGGAAGGTGATGATGATGACGACGACGACGACGGCGATGATGACGACGACGATGATGACGACGACGGCGAAGATGAGGAGGAGGAAGACAGGATGGAAGTGGGGCCTTTCTCTATGGAGGAAGAGTCCCCCACTGCTGAGAATGCCAGGCTCCTGGCCCAGAAAAGAGGAGCTTTAGAGGGCTCTACATGGCAAGTTAGCTCAGGTAAGAAGCCTGATATCCACTTTCTCCCCACATCTATCTTCCCTCTCTGGCTGGCTCTTGAGGCTTCCCTTCACCCTAGAGAAAGGATGGAAAGTAGCAGGAGGTAGCCAGCATGAGGCAAGCCTGGGAGACAGCCTGGTGTGTGGATGACAGCTGGTTTCCCTCCCCCTTAAGATGGAGCATGTGAGCGCCAGGGACCTTAGCACTGTCATGCTGCCAGCTGCCTCATGCAGAGAGCATATTCAGAGAGGTTGGTGTGGGTGTGGGCACTGGGCAGCAAAACACAGAAAGCTAGAGTTAGGTGGTTGATATATGTATGATTCTGCGTGTGTTTTTCATGTGCAGTGATCAGGGCAAGGAGCCAAAGAATAGTGCTTTCTGTGTATATGTGAATGTGTATGGACACGTGGAGGCTGGTTGGTGATAGGACAGGATTTTGCTGTGTGTATGAGAAAGAAGGAACCCAAGGGTATTCAGTCAGTGGAAGTGGAAATGAGATCAGAAGGGGGAGAATAAGGAGCAGTGCAGTTTTTTGGTGAGTATGCAAGTTAGTGAGACAAAGCCAGGAGGGAGCAGGGGGTTGAATGGTAGGTGGAGGAACATGAGTCAGCTCCTGAGGGTGGTTTTTTGAATGCCCTCATTTGGGTTGGGGAGCAGGAACCTTAAGGCAGGGGGACTCCGCAGGAATGAACAGTCTGATGTGTGCACATGGGCATGTGTGTATGTGTACACGCTGGAGGCAGGGGTAGACATGGGGCACAGCCCATGTGATGGAGCCTGGGGCTGGGACTGGGTATGCTGTGGGGTAGGCTTGGTGGGGAACAATAGGGAGAGAAAGGGGAAGCAGTGAAAGAGCTTAGGGGGAAAGTGAAGTCTTTGCCCTTATGGACGTGTGTGTGGAAGGGCTGGGACATAAAGGCCCTGAGTGCTACAGATGGGGGAACATATGTGTGTGTGTGTGTGTGTGTGTGTGTGTGTGTGTGTGTGTGTGTGTGTGTGAATGGGTATTGCTTGCATGTGCTGGACAAACCAAGGCACAGCAACAGAGAAATCTCTTAGAGCAAGGAGGGCTGTGTTTGTAAATATTCAAAGGGAGGGGCAGTGACTCAGGCAGAATTTTGTGTGTGTGTGTGTGTGTGTGTGTGTGTGTGTGTGTGAGAGAGAGAGAGAGAGAGAAAGAGAGAGAGTAGGGGTTGTGAAAAGAGAAAGTGTGAAGTGGGCTGTATGTGCATCTGTGCATACATGCACACATGGTCATATATGTTTTTGGAAGAGGAGGCAGGGTTGCTAAGACCTATGAGGACCAGGAGGCATCTGTATGAGGGAGAGAAGTGGAAACAATAAGAGGTGGGGGGATATGGAAAGGCCTGAAAACAGGCAGTGAAACAGCCATGTTGAGATGGCCTGTGTGGTCTGTGCTATCACTGAGGGGACATGTACAAAGGTATCAGGCTAGAGAGCCAAGGGCAGTGATGTAGACAGGGTTGGGAGTAGGGAGGATGGTCAGGTCAGTGACAGACATGGGGGAATGGTCCCTGTGTACAAAGGTGTCTTTGTATACATAGGGCAATGCAGGGTGTTAAGAGTCACAACTTCCTTCGTGTAAGAGAGCCAGGGATGGGGAGATGGGCAAGCAGAGGTACAGCCCTTCCTGCGGGAGTTCTTTGGGTAACATGAAACTCTAGTCCAGGGTTGATACTTTCCAGAATGCCAGGGGCATAATGACAGGGAGAATTCTTTGGGTACCAGGGAGATGCAGGAGGCCAGAAACTGGATCTACTTGGAGGAGCTCACCAGTGAAGGCTTCGCTTGAAAACACTGGATGCACTAGTGTAAGGATGGGGAAGGGATTTAATATAATACTGTGTGGAGGGTACTTAAGTGATAGGACAGAGTGGGTGGGGAGTGCCTGACATGGTCCATTCCGAAGTGGAGTATGGCAGGGGCGGGGAGGGGTTGTGAATGTGGAAAGGCCTGGGGCATTGAAATCTTTCCCTCTCCCCCTTGTTGTTACTTCCTCTGTATGTGTATACACATATGTGGAGATGCAGGGATGTTAAAATTTCTGGTTTGTGTGCCTGTGCAGGAGAAGTATGAGAGGCAGGGAGTAAAACTGGAAACATTTGTTGAGTGGAGGGTTTGGTCAGTGTGCTTATGTATGTATATTGAGGCATCTATAGGGGGTGGGATATGCAATGAGACAGTCCTTTCCTAGAGAAGGGATGTTCTTTGTGTGCACATCTGGGGCAACAAGACCTTGCAGGGGGCAGGGAGAGCATGATAACTGCTGAGAGAGTGTTCACCCTGAGGTGGTATGTGGGCCTGTATGTATATCTCTCAAGGCAAGGCTACTAAGAAATGATGTGGCACTCAAACATGTTGGGAGGGGGAGGGGTGGTTGTGCATAGATGTGTAGGATATCTAGGTCATTCAGATATGCAGAGGTATCTTTCAGTTTGGGGAGGAGGTGTGGTGGGAATTCAGGGGCATCCAGACTCTCCAGGATATATATATATGCGTGTGTGAAAATAGGGGTGGGGGTGAGCGATTGAGGCAGTGATACAGCCAGGTCTGAAGAAGGTGTCATCTGTATCTGTGTAGGGACATGTTTGGGGAAGTAGGAGAAGAAGAGTGGAGAGGAACAAAAATGTCTACAGTTGTGATAGTTGTGTGCATGGTATGCGGGGGTTGGGGGTGGCTGTGGTGGGGGTGCTGCATGTGAACACATAGGAGGACCATGAAGAGTGTATGGGGGAGTATGGAAGGGACAGGGAATGCTAAGGTGGAGAGGAGAAATGATGAGAAATGATGCAGAGAGGAGTGAGGATGAAGATACACAGCCTGTGCTGAGCAGGCTAAGTAAGGTGGGTGGATGGACAGAGTAGGTGGGCTTGTGCACCCATATGAGAACTAGCTCATCAGCCCTCTCTTGCCTCCTCACTTTGCTCCACAGAAGATGTACGATGGGACACTTTCCCCTTAGGCCGAATGCCAGGTCAGACTGAAGACCCATCAGAGCTTATGCTGGAGAATTATGACACCATGTATCTTTTGGACCAGCCTGTGCTAGACCAGCGGCTGGAACCCCCAACATGCAAGACTGGGTGAGTGCCCATGGCAGCAGGATTTCTCACCCCTTTCTCTGCCTCCCACAGGAGGGAGGGAGGAAGGGAAGAACATAGAGTGGGGTGGTTGGGGGAGGTAACTGTCCCCAGTCAGGGCCAAAATGAGTGAAATATAAGCTCCAGTCCCTGGCTGGGCCCTTGCCAGGAGTCCCAGCCCCTAGTGTGGGGGACCAGTGAGGCAGCCACACAGAACTGGCTTGGCATCCCTCTCAGATTGCATCTGGTTTGTGCATGCATGCATGTGTGTGTGTGTTTATGTGTATGTATGTGTGTGTGTGTGTGTGTGTGTGTGTGTGTGTGTGTATTGGGAAGGGAGAGGTCCATAGCTTTCAACAGATTCTCTAAAGGATCCACCACTCCTAAAAAGTCAAGAACGGGTGCTCTAATTAACTTCTTCATGTTCCTGAGGAGAAAACTGAGGCCCAGAAAGGGGAAGAGATTTGTCCAAAGGTGCACAGAGTAATCAGTAGGCCTCCCTGCACTGTCCAGGCATCTTGGTAGCAAGGCCTATGCAGGGGTCCATGCTGTCCCTCGAAACTCACCTCTGGATCACAGGCGTAGGAGCCCTTGGGTCATCAGGAAGGCAGGAACCAAGCAGCCCTTGCTGAGGGGCTCTGCTGGTAACACAGAGGAGCCCGTCCAGAGGGCCTGTACATTCCAGAATGTGGGGCCATTGTGACTGGGACAATCCTGTGAGTACCAGAGAGAGACCTCTGTGGGCCCCTGAAACAGTCTGTCCCTGTGCTGCCTGCCCACTTCATGGGAGATGAGCCCTTCTTCCTCTAGACATTCAGAGAGAGGGCTATGGAACCCAGGGACCCCAGCAACAGGCCAGGCCCAAGGCAGTGTCATGGACTCTCTGCTGTAAGCCGGGGCAGCAGGCCTCTTGGAGAGAAGAGGAGGCAGTGGGGGAAGCCAGGTTGTCTGTAGTTGCGAGTGGGGCCCACATGTCTGAGAGAGAGACCTCCTCTCCCTTGGGTAGGGCTGTCTTGATGAACATCAAGGTATCAAGGGTGAATTGTGGGCAGGTAGAGCTGTTTTATCCAGAAGGAGGCCCAGTCCCACACCCCCTGTAGTAGGGAGACTTCCTCAGCTGGAGCCAGCGTGCCTGCCCCTGCTCCTTGTCTCAGCTCCACCCCGACTTGGCTGTGTGGCCTTGAGCAAGTCCTTTTTCATCTCTGAGCCTCAGTTCCCTTGTCTGTGAGATGGTGAGTGATGGGAGGGGATGGGGCTAGATCATCTCTAAGGGTTTTTTCAGCTGCATTAGTGTAACCGTGGATCTCCCTGAGAGGAAAGATGATGGCTTTGCTCTCAGCTGTCACCCTCATCTACCTGGAAGAACTTTTGACCTGCAGGAAGCAGGGGAAGCAAGAGTGTTCCGAGCAGGGCCAGGGAAGAGGAGGGCAGTCTTCTCCCTAGGTCAGTTCTGCAATCCTGAGATGGGAGCTGGGCCTAGCCCTGCAGCCTAAGCCTGGCCTTGGGCCCCTTAACCTGCTGTTGGGGTGGGAGGGATCCAGCCCAGGGTCCTCTGGGCCCCCAAGATCTAGGGCCTTAGAAGAAAGCCTATTAAGGCAGCCACTTTTAATGCCTTCCTGGGGGTAGGGTGGTACGGGTCTTCCTTTCCTACCTCAACCCAATTAGCTCTGCTTTAATCTGGTTTATGTACTGGGGTTCTATATAAAGTTTCATTTGAAAAATTCCACTCCTTTTCTCCCTCCTCCCTCAACTGAGGGCAGGGCAGAGCCACCCCTGGGGCCCATCTTGAAGTGGTTTCTCAGATGTGTTCCAGTCTCTTTGTAAAGCCAGGCAAGAGGGTGGGCCCTTCCCATAGACACACACATCAAGCACCCTTAGCCCCTCTAGAGCCTAAAGCTGCCTCCTTCCCTGACTGACCTCCCCTCTCCCCTCTCTTTGCAGCACCCTGGGCCTGAGCTGCAGCATTGGCAGTGGCAACTGCAGCAACGGCAGCAATGACAGTGGCAACTTGGACGGCCTTCTCTGGAGCCAGGGCCAGCTGCATGGGCTCAAAAGTGGCCTACAGCTCTTCTGATGCCAGCCCTGGTGCAGGTGTTCATCCAGTGCTACTGGGGCAATAGCCCACTCTCCCCCACTCTGCCAGTGCACCTAATGCTCCATAAAACAAGCTGGGAGACAGCCTGCATCAGCCATATCAGCTCAGCTTTCAAAGTCACAGTAGGATTCAAAATCACAGTAGGATTTTGAATATGTTTTATTTTGTTTTGCTTTGTTTCATTTTGTTTTTTGTTTTGAAAAACAATAAACAGGCAACTGTTTTGGTGTTTGTGAGATGAGGGATTGTGTGCTTCTTCCTTTATTCTGGGGGCTCCGGAAAAGGTGGGATCATAACAGAGCAGGATCTGGGTCCACTGCCCCTTTTTTGCCTTTTTTTCTGACTCAAACCATTTTCACTCCCCTCATTGGAATGTAGTGTGAGGCCAGCTCACTAGGAAGCATCAGGCCCCAGAAGAGGCATTGTTGGCCATAAAGCCCAGCCAGCATCAGGGGAATCTGCTCAGAACCTCCCTGACAGCTGGAAGACCCAGGTCTTCCTGTTGCTATTCAGCAGGCTTCTGACTCATTTACCTGCCTGCCCTCACTGGGCACCAAACAGCAGTTGAAAGTCAAAGAGAAACCTTTCTTTGTCACCTTTTTGCCTAGAAAAGATGAAGTGGACTTCCCTGTGGTATGCACTGGAACAGAGAAATGTCTAAGGGACTGAACCAGAGTTCTTCTGTGGTCACCCAACTCCTTCAGACACTCAGAGTGCCTTACTTACCCTGTCAGCCCTGAGCTGCCAAGAGACAGGGATGAATAAAATATGTCTCACCGGTCAGGGCCCTCTGCTGGGTGAAAAAGGACAAAGTCCACCAATTATGGTAACCTGATGCCTTTGTTAAGTGTCTTAAGAAAGCCCCAGTGTACACAAGTTGTTTGTTTTTCTCAGGATGATATTTCCAGGGTGGTGGTTGACTGAGGTTAAGATTGGCTACAGTATCTCCCACCCCAACTTGGGGAAGTGATAACTGGGTGAGAGAGTGGGCATCTGTGGGGCCCGTTTGGGCCCAGATAAGGTGAAACAAGGGACAGAACCAGGCCACATTCCAGCCAAGAAGCTGGCTCTAGAAGCGGCTGAGCCAAGGAATGGTGAAAGGAAGGAGAGGGCATATGCTATAAAATGCCAAGGAGGAATTGAGTGTAAGTGTCCTGCCAGAGCCCAGTCAAGGGTTTAAACTAGTTAAGACTCTAAGGAGTCCCCAACACCTCTTAAAAGATATCCTGAATATCTTTGTGGGTATGTGTATGTAATCATTTTTCTAGAGCTAGTTCACAGGTTTAATCAGATTATCAAAGTGGTCCATGAGCCCAACAGCTGAAAAGGTTACAATTTCCTATCCTGTGTGGACCCAAGCACCAGTCATGGGCCAAGCAGTCTCCTGCACAGGTTAATGCAGTCAGGTTCCCTCCAACTCTTCCCTCTCCTGCCAAATGCTAAGTCTTAGCATCCAGGAATGTCAGATCTAACGGAGCCCTCAAGGAGGATCTAGGCCACATCTAAAGGGATTTGCAAATGTGTATGCTGGGACATAGCCTCAGCATCTGCCCTGTGGGGAGATAGGTGCTGCAAGCTCTTGGTTCTGTCCAGCACTTCTCTAAAGCAGCCTGGATTTTTATCTATTGTGTATGTATTGGTATTGTATATAAGATTTTTTTTTCAAAGTGGACTTTGCTGCCAAAAAAATAGTTTAGAAATCATAGTTCTAGTCTAGCCCCCTCATTTTATACATTGAGACACTAAGGCAGAGTAAAAGGGAAGGGATTTGCCTAAGGACACAGAACAAGTTAACAGCTTGGTGTAGAACGAGTTTCTTGTAATATCAGCATCACCTGGGTACTTGTTAGACATGCAAATTATTGAACCCCACTCCTGGCCTGGATCAGAAATGTTGAGGGCGGCCAGCAATCTGGTTTAACAAGCCCTTCACATGATTCTGATGCACACTAAAGTTTGAGATGCTCTGGTATAGAGGAAAAAGCTACCCAAAGACCTAGATTCCAGGCAAGCTCCACCACTTAATGAGAACAGCCTTGGGTAAATCATGTCACAGTTTCTTGATCTGTAGAAGGAGGATATTTGCCTCATGGGCTTGTAAGGATCAAATAAGATAATAGATGTGCAATTGCTTTCTAAAGCTTTTCATGCTTTGTATGTGTGAGTGGTGTGGATTCATGCCAGGGTTCACAGGCCTTGAACTCAGGACTTGGGTCTCCATATAACCTAGGACAAAGACCTCTCCCCTGGCCCTCAAAAACTGACCTAAAGATGAGAAGTAGGCTATCAGAGCCATTTTTAGTCCAGGTCCAGGGAGAGTAAGAACCAAGCGTTATTGTTGGCTGGAGTCCTCCTGAAACCTGGGATTTGTGAAGCCAGGTCCCTGGGAAGGGCTGCTTTAGATGGCGGGGGCTGGGGGTAGGAAGTGAGGGAGGGGGCATAGGGGAGGACAGGCCAGGAAGCAACCTTAGCCCAGTGCCCTTGCACCTTTTCCTTCTGACTAGAGGCCAGAGACTGATTAGAAAGTCTTTGAACTGCACACATTTAACCGAGGAGCAGGGTTCAGGGTCAAGGGAAGGGAGCACTGATTATATTGCTAGTCAACAACAATAATGAGAGTCACCTGATAAATGGAATATAAGTGGAATGGAATATTTATAAATGGAATATTTCCTGCCTTATCAATAAACAAAGGATGTCACAGTCATCAACGATTGCAGCCCTCCAACGTGAGCTGGTGAGCCCTGAGGAAACTCAGGGCTGAAAAGAATACCTGACATCTAGCAGCCATCAGACTGCAGCCACTCCCTGCGGTGAGCCCTGAGGAAACTCAGGATGTGAAAATACAGGATACTGGCCCCAGATGGTTGAGGTGCATATCAAAGGAATGATTTCAGTAAGCCCAGACTCTTGCATCTTCCCATACACAGAAAAGCGCTAAATTCCTTAATTTGAGCTATCTGGTTTTCTTTAATTAACAGTAATCTTTTGATGTTCCTGACTACCTGCCCTTTGTTGCAAACTCCCCTATATCCCGGCTCCTCCCCTTGCCTCCTCGGAGCAGTTTCTCAGAGCTATCTGAAAGGCTGTCTCCCCAGGCTTCAGTCCTCATTTTGCCCCAGATAAAACTTAACTTGCAACTCTCAGGTTGTGTATTTTTTTTAAGTCAACACACCCCTTCTGATAGGAGTTAATTTCATTAGTAATGAAGAATATGGTTCCTGCCCCTAAGGAGTTTCATGTTTTGTTTGGGATCTGCATGCCAACATGATTGTAACAGAGTGGCAAGTGCTAAAATAGACGTATTGTTCAAGATGCCTGCAAGGCCCCCGGGGGAAAGGACTAACAATGTCTGGACAAGGAGGTGGGACAGCTTAATAAGGAGGTGACTTTACTAGTCAAAACAGTAGAAGGAAGGTAAAAGTCTGGAGGGTTATAAGAAAGACCATGGCATGTTGGGGCACCAGTGAGGGGTCCAGAATAATTGGAATATGGGTTAAGCGAAGAACATGGGAGGTCCTGAGGCCAGAGAGGTTAAGCTAGGGAGGGATATTGTCAGACTAATTGATTTTCTGCCTGTGATTAGGGAGAAGCATTGGACATTGAATTGTCCCTTCTTAGAATTCTAATTATTCTTATCACTTCCCCTAACCTCACACTGTCACTGCCCTCTAAGAAAGGGAATTCATTTATTTTCTAAGCATGTTTCATTCCCTCACTGCAGTGCAAGTTCCAGAAGACAGGAACTGTTTCCTCCTCTTCAGTCTCTCCCTAGTCCAGTATAGGCCAAGCTCCTATTTGGTACTCAGTAAGAATTTGTTGTATGTATGTCTGAGAAATGTGAGAGGAGACAGCAGGAGTAAACAGACAGAAGAGGAAAAGGACGGGGAGAGATGAGCACACTTAGTCCCAAGAAGGATGATAAAAGAAAAAAAGATTCACGAATACTAGCCCCTTCTGAAGTCTCCTAGCCTGGGGTCCCCTGCAGCCACTGTGTCCACCTCTGCCTTTAGAATGAGACTGGCCTGTTGTGTCGGGGAGGGGAGGAGGAGTGCAGGGGTAAGGATGAGGCTTCAGAGAGACCTAAGGGAAGAGCAGACACCACTGTGATAAAGGGCTCACTGGCCTGAGAGCAATGAGGCCTGGGGTTCCAGTCCTGGCTTTGCCATCAACTCCCTGTTAAGCCTTGGTTGAATCTCTTCAGTTCTTGGAGCCTCAGTTCTCATACCTATAACTTGATTGAGTCCATGCAACTGAGCACTCCCCATGTGACTTCTCTGTGAACTGTAGGGTGCCAGGCTGCTTCTAGCTCTGATATTCTGGCTATGGCTCGGCAGATGATGTCTCTGTGGACCTGAGGCTATTCAGGGGGGAAACAGTAGGCTTTTACAGAAATAAGCCTGAGCCCTGAGCCCTCCACCAGTTTCTGACCCACCAGTGAAGGCCTGGTCCAGCCCACCCCTGCGGGAAACACCGATTGATTAGCACTTATAGATGTGTTAGTATACAAAAATTAGAGGGCATATGTTTACTGTGATGAAATTCAGATGAACTCATTTGGGGAGATCCCTCCCATTATAGTTTATCTCAAGATGCAAATCCCAAGGACAGAAGTCTAATTTTTTAGGAGCTGAGTGTGTGTATTTATATGTGTGGTATGGCTTTGTTGGTGATATTCTTAAAGAAACAGAGCCCTTAGTGGTTAGTAAACAAAACATTTATGCAGTAATTAAGTGTGGTTACAGTTCATTGTTGTCAATGACAGCATTTTCCATCATGATGATAGGTGAAACAAATTAAAACCTCATGAAGTAGTCGTAGCACATTCATGCTAGTGAGAACATATTGCAAAGCATTGCACATGCATTAGAGGGGCAGACAAAACTGGGGACACGATATATTTTCACTCACCTCAGGTTAGCTTTGTGTATTTTGTCGTTGAGACTTACATAATGTTTGGGTCAAACAAAAAACCCAAAGAGATTTTATAAAAGTTTATAGCCATTATACAGTATCATTTAACCCCACAAATGGATAAAGCAAACTACTATAGCTCAGTGATACACAAACCAGGACTAAAATTAGTCAATCTGCCTATGTATATAGCTAGCTACACTATGATAGATATGGAATATGCTGAGTCTTTTGGCATCAGCTATTTAGATAAGCAGGTTCCCAAAATATACTAGTTTGGTTTCCAATGAGAACTAAGTGTAGTGCCTTTTTAGTTGAAGATTATGCACACCTCAGTGTCAGACCTGAGGAGAAGCAAACTAGGGGAAGGCAGAGAAGGGTTGGGAGGACACCTGAGCAGGGCTCTTTGGACAGCTTGACATTACTTTCCCTGTGCAGTTCCAGACCTAGTTCACAGAGTTAAAGTGTATTGAAATTGTTGGCCCTCAAAAAGGGTGTTTATACAAAGTCCCATACTTAAAGCATAGATAGAACAGTAACTGAGCGCCTCTCAAAATGAACTCTTCTATATTAGAAAAAAACCCAGTGCCAAAGGTTAATGGATATCAGTGTTTGAATTACTGTATAAAGATAATTTATTCTAAAATAGAAAAAATGGATTTAGAAGTATTCTCCTGGAAACTAGCAGAAAGAGAGAGAGAGAGGATATATAGATGATATAGATATAGATATAGATATATAGATGTATATTTCATTACATAGAAGAAAAGTTTTATATACCATTTCCATAAAGCATCTGTCATCCTCCCATTTCTTGCACCTTAAGAGAGAGTGCAATGGCTATATGTTACCTTTGAAAAAGCTCACTTTCCTTTGAGTTGTTTTACAGAAATGGTGCCCTGGATTGACCATGCCACTCCAGAGTCACACTTCTTCAGATAAAAATAAAAATAACAACAACAAAATCACAAAAAGAAAAAAAATTCACAAAATCTACAAGATATAAGGCCTGAACAAGCACAGACTTGCTATGAGTTCAGAAACTCAGTGAAAGAATTAAAATTACAAAGCACCTCTTGCAAAATATACTTCTTGAAAACCACACAAAAAACTGTGCAGTAGCCCCTGCTTAGTGCTTGGAGGTAAGTATCCTGAAGGACACACACTTAGCCCTAGGAAGGAAGCTTGATTTTATTATCAAGGGAGCCAAAGGGGTTCCAGGCTTTCTTTGTATTTACTGTTTTATAATTGCAGACAAAATGGAAGTCAAGAAGTGTGCAGACCTCAATGCATTCATAATTGTACAGCTCCATTTATATATATTTTTTAAAATATTTATTTATTTATTTTGGCTACACCGGGTCTTAGTTGCAGCACACAGGATCTTCATTGTGGCATGCGGGATCTTTAGTTGCGGTACATGGACTTCTTAGTTGTGGCATGCAGACTCATTTGTGGCATGCGGACTTCTTAGTTGTGGCATGTGAACTCTTAGTTGTGGCATGCATGTGGGATCTAGTTCCCTGACCAGGGATTGAACCCAGGCTCCCTGCATTGGGAGCGTGGAGTCTTACCCCCTGGACCACCAGGGGAGTTCCCAGCTTGATTTGTAGATTCTTGCAGATGAACCACTAACACTGACACTTTTTTACACAAAGTCTCTTTTGCAAGGATATATTAAACTTAACAGGCTAAAGAGAAACTTATGCAATATAATGCTTGAAACTATGCACAGTAGCTGTTGGACATAGTAATAAAGAGGCCTTGAAAAATTGTCTTTGTCTATAAACTGCTGCCCTTTGGAAATAAAAGCTCTCTCATGACCCCTGGGCTACTCCCTTGTGACACACAGTGCCACAAACATCATAGTGAAAAGTCAATACCAAACCTAGTTTAAGATGAGTTTTGTACATTTGCTTCTATACAATCAGGAAAAAAAGAGATACAATTTGTATCAACAGAAGGTCATTTCTGGTTATTTGAGGCATTGCTCCTAGCCGCTTTGATTCATACACATTTTATGAGAAGAATGACAATTGTTTTTGGAAATAAGAAATACATACGCTGCCCTAAAAATATTTCCTGTATTGGGAGGAGCTTACAATTTTTTTGAGTACTAAACATGAACATGTTCCAGATGAATTGCAGCTGACAAGATTAATCTTGTGCTTCCCTGTACGTTGTGCAGCTAGTGGATACAGTGGTGTCATTGATGGTTTTGGTAGGAAGATGAACTAACTGGCACAAAGGCAGTAGAGTCATCTAAGATTGTCAAATACCCTGATTTAGACATGGGACAGATTTAGAAGGTCCAAGAAGCTGAAGGTATAAAATGGTGTTTGTGTGAAATAGCAAGCACGTCACTCTCTATGGACCTACCTGACAGAAAATAATTTTACATCTCAGTATGCTGGGGGATAGAAAGATCAGAGGGTAGGAGATGAATGTGAACTGTGGTTAACTGAAGAGAAACACTGAGATGAAGTTTTGATCAACTAGGACAGAGACACAAAGCCAGAAAGCAGCATGCAAGCCATTATCAAACCACCAGAAACAACCCTGACTACAGTCTCACATTCGGAGTGTTTCACAGTAAGAAACATTTATAGGCAGTGTCACACCTTCTCATGAAGAAACAAAAGGCCAAGACCAGGCCTTCTCAACTTTCATGAAAAAACGACCATAGAAATTAGCAAGTTCCAGCTCAAGAAATACTGAGCTGGTCATGGTTCAAAATGTTGCAATATACAATGGATTCAAAAAGGGGTTCATTTAGTGCAGCTGTTAAAAAACCAAAAACAATAAACACCTCTTCTAGAGGCATTTAGCTACAAAGGTTCCCACCCTGAGCAAGATACAAGTTGCGCAAATGGTGCCCTCAACACAAAGTCCTGCCTTCTTTAGTAATGCATTTAAGAATTACCTAAGGTCAAGTGCACACTCTTTGTGTGCATTTGAAGTGTGTAACTGAGCCAGCTATTAGCAAAGATGTAGCATCCCCTTTTGGAAGCTGCCTTTTTTCCACCTAGAAAATCCCCTAATTTTGTTTCCTAAAGAAATTCTGCTCCACCAATGATCAACCTTATTGCCCAAAGGGTGGATGGAAGGACAAAGTGGATTACATGGCTGTGCATTACATTTCATGCTGTAGTGTTGAATACTGCATAGGTCAGAAGTCCAAAGAGCATCCATTAGACCCTCCTTGAATGCAGCTTTTGTGTCCATCATTTAACGCCAAATGAGTTTGGCCATCTCTCCTGGGATTAAGGGAAGCGGATTCTGGTAGGAAATCCCTTGGTCCTGGTTAAACTCTTCTGTGCTTGTCTAGCACACGCATCTACTATGCTTGGAACTTGAGCTTATCCATCAGCTCCTCTGCAGAAGAAGGCTTCAATCTGATCCCTAATTTACTGAGGTGAAGAGACTTAAAAGCTAAGAACTGTCAATAAATGTTGACAAGTAAAAAGTGCAAAGGAAATAGAGCCAGTTTGCTCTGGTGCCTAAGAAAGCAATGTTCAAATATTAGGATGTAGTTTCACTTTCAAAACTAGTTGAAACTATGAAATGTGACATAAAATCAAGTCTGATTTGTGATCTACACAGCTGTAGACTAAGGGCTGTGCAGAGCCTGTCTTTTTATCATCACTATATAAAAGGTTATATAGAGATATACACACACACCTCTCAAACAAATACATACAGTCATACATGCAATATAATTGCTAACAATAAGTTTGAAATATAGCTCTAGAAGCTTCGATGTGACCCTATAGCTCGGTTAATAAAGGTATTGAATGGTCAGATATCCATGCAATAAAGTATGCATTTACTTTTAAATACCTTTAAATATTCCTATTAAAAATCCTAAAAGGTTAATTCAACATATGGATTGATCCTGATGCTCTTGCTCTCTAAAATTAGATATATCATCGATACTTTGTAATATAGAATATGTGACTAAGAAAACAGTTGGTAATGGAATCCCTTGGAGTTTCTTGCATTTGGACCTTTCCCCTGGGTTTTGTCCTCCATTACCTGCATGGTGCAGTGTAAAAGGGCATAGGACTTGGAGTCAGAGGACTTGGGTGTGAGTCTTTACTTGGTCACTTGCTAGCAGTGTGACCTCGGCAAGTCACCTAATCTCACTGAGCTTCAGTTTCCTTGTCTAGAAAGCAAGACATTAGTAAGATTTACCTCACAGGGTTGTTATGCACATCAATGACATAAACACTCTGTAACTTGTAAAGTGTAACACAAAATTATTAGTTACTATTATCATAGTATTAGTGCATTATTGGTATTCATATTTATATTTGTAAAATGAAATAAGTCCTATGTCATGTCAACGTGCAGCCCTAAGCTTAGAAACAATCAAGGCTGCTAGTTGCTGGGCATCTGCTGTGTGGGGATTCTTCTCCATCACTGCAAGGACGATGTTTGAAGGGAAAATATTGCAGAGGTTCTTGTAGGTCTGATACTGGTGCTCTGGGATCATATGCTCCCTGGAATCATTGCACATTCCAACCCAAGGATTCATCCAAAGCTGCTCCATCTTTTCAGGCACGCTCCGTACCATGACTGGCTCATAGCATGGTTGCATGAGGCTGTTACTCAAGGGATAGGAGTGGTAGCCATAGGAGTCAGTTGCACAGGGCAGTGGGTCCCAGCTGGCATGTTGTTCCCGGCACAGAGGAGGGCGTCTTTGCCTCATGGGGTTGCTCTCATACAGACGGGAATCAGAAATGCTGTCCATCCGAGTCATCACCAGGGCACGTCCTGGCTGGGGAGTTGCCCCAGGATGGATATTGGGAGGCATGGGATAGTCCCCAGGACAGCTGGAGTGTGCTCCAGTTGTCGGGTGCTGGGCATGTAGAACTAAGTGGGGGACTGATTGTTTGTTGGGGGCTTGCTTAGAGTCCTCTGGGCCATAGCTCTGCACTCGCGTTAAGGCTTCATGGTAACCATGAGGAAAAGGCTGAAGATGGTTCTGAGATGCTGAGCGATGCAGCTTCAAACTACCTTCAGGATGAGTATCAGCTACAGCCAAATACAGGTTGTTGTAAGAGGAATAGCTGTCGTTCCTGCTATGGCTCATACGATTGTCAGGACAGAGGTTGGGATTCCGGGCGTACAACCCCCGGTCTGTTTCAGCCATGTAGTACTCTCTATTATGCATGCTGTTGATGTTCAATTTGGAGAAGTCACCTAACATTGAATAGTAGCCGTGGTCCCCCAAGGACTCAAACTTTGGGTATTGCTCAGAGTAGCTAATAGGGGTCCCATGGCTATTGGTAACCAGGATCGGGGGGTACTGCATGCTGGTCATGTGCTCCAGTGAGGACTTCTGGTGGGAGAAATGAGAGGATCCTGGCACTGGGCTGCTGGCTGAACGGGTGTTGAGTGCACCCACTGCATGGCTTTTGGCGGGTGGGATTGTGGGGACACTTAGAGCAGTCACAAGTGAGGGGACAGAGCTGGCCTCAGGCTTACGGGCAATGGACAGCCATTCCTCAGGCTCCACAGCCACGGAACGGATGCTGGGATCCGATTGGCGCTTGGGGGCCACACGTTTGACTTCTGAGGTTATGTCACCTTTGGTACTAGACAGCCCTGTGCCACACTTGGCCAGGGTGCCTTCACTCATGGTTTTCACTGTGGACAGTTTGGCACTGATGCGGAGCTCATCAGCCACCGAACGCTGCGGTTGGTTGGCCCGCTCCGGATGGTAGTATTTGCACTTGTGGCCGTAGGTGCATTTTTTGCCTGAAAAATAATGCCTTGTGGTAAGACTCTCTCTCAGAGTAGTGCAACTCTCTGTGCCAGAAGCTGTCGTAACAATCTGGTCACTCAGGTTAGAGTTTTACTGTTTGGGGTTAAGGCAGAAAATTAACTGTTCATAAAGATAGGAGACAGACAACACCACGGTGGCATCACACACTGTGAGGGGAGAGAGAAGTGGAAACCTGGGGAGGAAACTGCAATGCGAAAGCTAAGAGTTGAGCCATTGAACAGCCTTCATTTTCCTGTAATTCACAACTTTGCCTAGGTATAACCCACATGCTGAGGCAGTGTAGGGCAGCAGCAGGCAGGGTGGTTCAGTGCAAAGAGCACCGGCTTGGAGGCCGGTCAGACCTGAGTTTGAATTCCAGCTATGTCACTTACTAGCCCCGTGACCTTGGTAAGCGATTTTACTTTCTGTGCCTCATTTTCCTATTCTGTAAACAAGGCTCATAATAATACCTTTATTATAGGGTCATTGTGAGGATTAAATGAAAATAATGAACATGAAATACTCTATGATATGAATAAATGATAGTTGAGAACAAACACCTAGTCATCCTATAAATAAATGACTATCCAAAAATAGTGAACATTCAAAGTAGCCTCAGACCAGGCATCCCATGTCATATTATTAGGCTCACAAATTTGTATCCTAGGGACTTGGGTAAGATCATGAAAGTACTCTAGAAAACTATATTTTAAAAAGAAAATGAAAATAAAGTTTGAAAGCAAACTGGAAAGTACAGATTGGAAGAAAAGGGTATTATTAGTTGACAGAGTGTGCAGTCACCTGCCTGAAAGACATGTCCTTCTTCAGGCCAAACCCAATTTGGCATTGCCCTTTCTGATTCCATAGGCCAAGTGGGTTTCTGCACTTCCCTACACCCAGCAACCCTGCTCAGGACAGAGGCAGCTAGAACACATGCATCATTTTAACTAGTGACAATTATTCTTTCCTTCAATCCTAGTTACCTTTTCCTCATGTAATTTCTAAGATGTTTCTTTAAATGCCTAACTGATAATACATGAAGACACAGACTTTAACTCAGAAAGTGGACAAGCCAGGATTTTCCCTTTGGAAGGGAAACCTTGAAGAGAAAAGTATTCACAGAGTTCTCATGTTTCTCTCAGTACAGAACTTGGTTCTGCACATAGGTACTCACCATAAGGGCATGGTTGCTTCTTGTGTTCAGGGACAACGGGTCTCTTTCTTAAGAAGTTTTCAAGGCTTGGGCCATGGCGTCCTAAAGGATCATCTGGAGGCATAAATCTGAAAGCAAGCAAGCAAGAGGCAAATGTCTTCCATTCTGTCTCCACTATCCCTTATCAGGAGTTCAGACCATCACTACCTCTTGCCTATACTGTTGTCACAGCCTTCTAATGGCCCTTCCTGCCTCAAGTCTATCTTCTGCTAAGCCAGCAGTTCTTCCCTCTGTTTCCACTTTAACACAAAAAAGGAATGATTTTTCCCGTGCATCATTCTTCTGTGGATTATAAGTTCTAGCCATACTGGCATGCCTGCTGGTTCCCCCAACATGCAATCCACTTTCACATCTTTATAGCTTTATTCATGATGTCTTCTTTACCTGAAATGCCCAGCAGCCCTCTTTCCTCTGCAGAAACTTCATCTCAAATGTTATCTCCTCTGTGGGGCTTTTTCCTATCATTTCACATAGACAAAGCAATTTAAAAAAATTCTAACCATAGCACATGTCATGACACATTGTGGGAATCTTTCTCTTCTCCAGTACACTTTGAGCCTCTTAAGGGTGAGTCCTGTTACTCATTCAGCCTTTTATCCCCATGGTGACCAGCATAATGCACTGTACACAGTAAGTGTCCAGCAAATGTTTATTGAAATGAAATGAAATCTATCCCTAGTAGTAACTTGGATTTAGGCTATTCAGAGCCTACAGGAAAGAAACATACTTGTCATTCACAAAAGAATACATCAGCAACCGCTCCTCTATAAACTTCTTCCATTCTGGCTTTTCAATTTGAAGGTCTCGGTAGTTATCATTGGATACAATGATGCCATCAGAATCAAAAGCCAGTTTGACTATGAACCGGTCATCATAGCAAACAACTCTCCTGCCCTGGACCCTTCTGGATGGTGTGAAGACAAGAATCTTTTCCTTCTCCAGTTTACGTAGGATATCTTGATCTGTTGAAATACGGATTATATGCCAGAGGGTAGAAATAACCTTTGGAAATCAACAGCATTATCCCCATATTACAAATACAAAAGTTGGTACTAGATTAATATATTATTTGCCCGTAGAGAGAAAGTGGCCTCTATTCCTGGCTATGGCACCAATTTGGATTGTGACCTTAGGCAAGTTACCTTCCCCTTTGCATTCCAGTTTTCTTTCTGATAAAATGAAGGAAATAGATTCAATGACATCTAAGTTTTTAAAACCTACCATGAACAGTGAGAAATAACACTGATATCCTAGCATTCTTGAGGCTTGTTTTGCCCTTTGGCTGAAGCATCAGCTTTTGGTTGCTGAAGAAACCAGGGCAGTATGCTGAGGATGTGTCTGCCAGAAGGAGAATAAAGCATCCCTCCTAGGGACAACATTTTTGCCTTCTGCCTGAGGGAAAGCCATGACTAAGGAAAAACATTAAGCGGTAGCACGTGAGTACTGACCCCCTTTCCTTTTAGCTTCTTAATTACTGAGGAAAGAAGCCAGGATCCACTCTCAGACTGAGGCTGGGAGCCTGTTCAGCAGCTGGCAGATAGCTCCATGACACGGTTCTGACAGCCATTCACTGAACCTTCTCATTTTGCACAACAGGCAAGAGCTGATACTCAGAGGACTGGGGTATTTATGCTCTCAAATGCTGTAAAGAGCTAGCTTCATATACTACTACAAGTGAATGTAGTGATCCTCCTGCCAATAGGGCCACATCATGACTTTTGTGGACTTTAGGCACTTTTGCCTTCATGGGTCCCTTCTTCCATTAAAGAAATATTAAAAATTATACTTTACAACTGGGTTAGTATAAAAACAAACAATCCAGTTAGGTACATTATTATACATTCATTGTTATATTCAATTTTCCCCTCTGATGTTAAAAAAATAATAAAATTAAAACTTTTACATGGGACCCTAAAAGTATCTATCATAGGCCCTAGGCACTGGGCCTCCTGTGCCTCATGGATAAGTTCGCTCTGAATGCCATGGGACTTTTCTCTTTTTCTATTCTACCCCCTAATCTGCAAATCCCACAGTCACTTATCTGGTACAGAATAAGATCCATTGTCTACTATGGTTTCTTTAGTATTTTGGAAAACTCAGATTCATCCCCCTTTAGTCTGAAGTCTGTGGTCAAATAGAAAAAACACTCCTTTTTTTCAACTGTGTGCTTTATTCTTTGCTTGAAATTGAAGTCTTTATTTAACTGCTGTATGCCACAGCAAAATGGTTTATTTGGATCAGGAAAAATATGCTTTAAAATATACTTAATAAAAACATTTTAAGTATACTTAATAAATTTATAAAAGTAATTATCTAATTTGGGAGCATCAAGCTGTCCCCAAACTATCTTGCCAGCTTTGCCTCTGGATGAGAAGAAATGTCTTATATGAAATGGTACCTGTAATTGGTGCATCAGGGCGGGATTGCTCCTTTCTCCACGCAGGCACAAATACAGTAATGTCTTTATGGCCTTTATCTAGAAACCATTCCACAGCAAGTTGTATTCCTCTGCAGGAGAACTCTTCTTTATTCCCATGGCTTCAGGAAGATAGAGAATGAGAGTAGAGAAGATTGACAACAGGTAGCAAAGAAATACTCCGAACAGGCTTTTTCTTAGCACCAAGGCATTAACGACAGACATATTATTTCTTGAGGATGGCAAAAATGTATTTTTAAAAAAAACAAATTCTTTTTTATTCCATCATTACAAATATTGCAGTTATTATTACACATTCATTCAAGGCCACACCTCCCAACTTATAGCAGCCTTAGTGACTATTTCCTATCATTATTTCCATTTTCTCTCATCTCTTTCTGTTTCTATTACCACTTTCTTTTCAAAGATTCAGATGTTTATCAGATGAAAAAAGAAGAGGTGTCACCAGAGGTTTAGATAAAGTTTATATTGAGGATTAATTGGAGATGAATTTTAATCACATATAGTAAGCTTATAAAACAACTGATAGCAAAAAAGGCACACATAAATGCTGACTGAAAAGTTATCACATTTAATTAAATATGATGTGCCAACAAAAGTCACAGTCTTGAAAATTTTAAGATGTGGGAAATGCTCACAGTGTAATGCTAAAAGAGAAAAGAAAGGATTTGGACTACATGTAATGTAATCTAAATTTTATAGAAGAAAGTATATGTACAGTATTCTTTCCTTATTGTGGCTTCACTGTGTGCAGTTCCACTTACCCACGGTCAACTGCAGTCCAAAAATATTAAATGGAAAACTCCATAAATAAATAATTCATAAGTTTTAAATTGTGCACCATTCTGAGTGATGAAATCTGGTGAAATCCCATTCCATCCCACCCCAGGAGGTGAATCATCCCTTTGTCCAGCATATCCCATCTCTGAGTCACTTAGCAGCATCTCTGTTATCAGGTTGGCTGTTGCAGTATCATAGTGCTTGTGTTCAAGTAACTCTTATTTTACTTAATAATGGCTCCAAAGTGCAAGAGTAGTGGTGCTCGCAATTTGGATATACTGAAGAGGGGCCATAAAATGCTTCCCTTAAGTGAAAAAGTGAAAGTTCTTGACTTAAGGAAAGAAAAAAAATCATATGCTGAGGTTGCTAAGGTCTACTGTAAGAACGAATCCTCTATCCATGAAATTGTGAAGAAAGAAAAAGAAATTCATGCTAGTTTTGCTGTCGCACCTCAAACTGCAAAAGTTAAGATGGAAAAGACACCGAATTTGTACAGTAAGATATTTAAGAGAGAGACACACTCATACAACTTTATTACAATATACTGTTATAATTGTTCTATTTTATTATTAGTTATTGTTGTTAATCTCTTACTGTGCCTAATTCATAAATTAAACTTTATCATAGGTATGTATGTATAGGAAAAAGCAGAGTATATACCAAACAGGGTTTGGTATTATCCCTAGTGTCAGACATCCCCTGGGGTTCTTGGTACGTAACCCCCACCCCCACCCCGTGGATAACAGGGGACTACTGTAAAAAGTTAGAAAAACTATTTTAGCAGGGAAGAGCCAATTTTGACTCCATGCTGGATCTGTTTCTTTGACCTTAGCATTTGCTTTTCCTTGCTTTTGTTATTATAGCCATACATAACGGCCTGCCTCAGGGAACCCTACCCACCTGTGAATGGCTGCAAGAAAAAAGAAATTAACACATCCCTTCCCATTCCAGGAGATGTTTTTCAAGACTGATGGCCCTTTTTACTTTACTTCCTCCCCACCTCTCCCTCTCTATTCTGACTTTTTACTTTACTTCCCTCTCTGATTCTATAAAAGAAACTGGCAACCAGACCCTAATAAGATGGGTTTTGGGGGGACCCTAGTCTGCCATCTTCTCAGTCTGCTGGCTTTCCGAATACAGTAGCTATTCCTTGTCTCAACACCTCGTCTCCCAATTTATTGGCCTGTTGTGCGGCGAGCAGAGCGATCTTGGACTTGGTAACAAATTTAGCTTAGCCAGCCAGGAGCCTTGCTGCTTGTGGCTAGGCGGCGCCAGTCAGGGAATACTGGGGCTAGGCCCTAGCAGCTGCGGGGACCATTTGTCCTGAGGGTGTTCCCTTCAAAATTCCCTGAAGTGGCGCTGGCTACCCCAGCTCTTGGCAGTTGAAGCAAGGAACCGACAAACTTCTATAAATCGACAGACTCGATTTTGGAGAGTAAGTCGCTCTGCCGTGCACATTAGAACATATTTCCCCCTCAATTTGGGCTTTTCCTTTACAGGACAAACCAGTTTGTTTGGTTGGGGTACCCTGTTGGAGAGGGGAATTGTTGGGGAACCGGTTTGGTGGGTTTGGTTTTGGTTTTGTTGATGTTGGAATTTGTGCTTTTTGTGTTGGAATATGTGTCTTTTGTGTTCTGGTGTTATAAAACTTATAAAAATGGGAAATACTCCATCTATCCCAAAGGAGAGCCCTTTGGGGCGTATATTAGATAAATGGGCAAAACATAGCTGTGAGCCTATGACTAAGAAAGATATGATATACTACTACAATAGGGTACAGATCCAATATATGTTAGGAACAGAAGAACAATGGCCCCTGAATGGCTCATTCAATTATTTTATTTTTATTTTTATTTTTTTGCAGTACGCGGGCCTCTCACTGTTGTGGCCTCTCTGGTTGCGGAGCACAGGCTCCGGACGCACAGGCTCAGTGGCCATGGCTCACGGGCCTAGCCGCTCCGCGGCATGTGGGATCTTCCCGGACCGGGGCACAAACCCGTATCCCCTGCATCGCCAGGCGGACTCTCAACCACTGTGCCACCAAGGAAGCCCTCAATTATTATATGATATCGCAGTTAGAAGTGTTTTGCAAAAGAGCAGGGAAAAGAGATGAGATTCCATATGTAGAAGCATTTATGCTATTGCATCAGGAGGAAAAGGAGTCAGAGGGCTGTCACCTTATGGTGCAGCAGTCTGAAAGAAAACCTAAGGGGGAACCTATTCTACAAGGGGAAGAGGGAGAAAATGAGAGTGGGGATATGTTATTTCAAAACTTAAGCCTCCCTCTAGCCTATCCAGCTCTCCCAGCGGCCGAGCAAGCTGCCCCGGCAGTTGTTCCAACTGCCCTCTGACCCATGCTGCCAACATATTCACCACCTCCTATTTACCTTACCCATGGGGATCAAATAATAGTTTCTATGTTAACCCCTGGAGCACAGGAACCTGGTTTAGTATCACCATCTAAGACCCGACAGAACACCCAATTTGGACCGGGAGCCCTTTTCGCAGCAGGGCAATTTCCCTTGCTCCGATATCCTCTAAGAGGCCCGGGGACTCCCTTGGACTTGAGGTGCCCGATTCTAACTTTCCCACAAGAGCCCCCAGGTAACATTGACAGTGAGGAATAAGTTGATTGACTTTCTAATAGATATGGTGTCACATATTCTGTGGTAAACACCATAGTGGCACAGAAAACATCTCAGTCTATCCTGGTCATGGGAGTTTCTGTAGAAGTACAAAACCATTTGTTCTTACAACCTCTAGAATACCAGCTAGGGGACCTCACCCTACAGGGCCATGGATCCCAAATGAATATGGATCCCTCCTCCCCCTAGGTACAGGCCCTTTTGGCTATGCATTTCATGGCCCAGTCTGCCCCAGCCATCAGGTGCAAAATTCAGAAAGCAACTGCTGGTCTTCAGACTCCAAAGAACGATTTGCTCCAATTGGCTTATTTGTTTTTCAATAATAGGTATATGGCCAAAAATGCTGAATGCATGGAGAGAAATATGCAAAAGGCCCAAATGATTGCAGTGGTTTTGTCTGCTCAGAGACCACCAACTGTGAGGCTGGCTTTTCCTGGACCACTAGGCCCATGGATACCCAGACAGGACCAATATACCCTGTGTGGACAAAAGGGGCACTGGAAGGAGAGTTGCGATCGATGTGCCCTTTGCAAACAGCCAGGGCATTGGAAGAAGGAATGCCCCAGACATCAGAGAGTGATGGGGGCCCCTCAGCCATTGACGGTTTCACAATCAGAAGACTGAGGGGGCCCGAGGCCAAAAGTGGCTCTGCCTAGAGATACCATCTACATAATAAATGTTGAGACTTGGGTGGTCATTGATGTGGCAGGCCTCCTGATAGAATTTTGCTTATAGATACTGGTGCAACCTTTTCGGTCTTAACCCAAAGTATTGGAAAACTTAGTAACCATAAAGAGTATGTAATGGGGGTGTCAGGGAAAAGGCAGGGGCACACTTTCCTGGAACCCCTTTTGTGCAACATCAATGGCCAGCTGTTTTTACATTCCTTTCTGTTTGTGCCTGACTGTCCCATCCCTTTAATGGGAAGAGGTTTATTAACTAAGTTAGGGGCCACTATATTTCTTGAGGGGCAAGGGAACCACCCTCACAAATTTCTTAAACCTAGGGAAGATCCTCAAAAATATTTGTACATAGATTACCAAAATAGGAGGCCACTGGTCTGACTAAATTAATCACAGCTGATATTCAGAGCCTGATTGGAATTTTGGAAGAGGCCTTCTCCCCTAAGCTAAATGAGGAAAAGTAAAACTTTCCAACATAGGTAAATGGGTATGTTAGTCCTTCAATATCATTGAGGTAGCCACCCGATTCTTTGAAAAAAGAAAAACAAAACTGTCCTTGTTTTACAAATGTAGTCTTTACAAAACCAGGAGTGTGGCTCCAAAAATAATCCAAAGCCCACCAATCCTTTTACCACTCCCAAACCTTCCCTATTTATCTTAAGAGGCTTGTAAGTATTAAACAAAGGGGAAACAAAGTCATCCTAAGAGAAACTTGCCTGTATCTTTGAGATGCCAATGTGCTATCTGGTCTTCTCAGGAACCCTTATCTCTGCCATCGTTTTAAAATGCAAATTTTGAAAAAGAGGGTAAAGTAATTTAGAACTTGACTTGTTTTCCATAAATATTAGTAAAAAGGGTTTAGCCATCTAGACAAGCGAGCTTGATTTGTTCCATCTGCCAGAAACCCAATTTTAATCCAACCTCTTAAAAGATAGTTTCCTTACCCAGAGAGGGAAAAGAGGAAAGAAAATAGGTAGGCCCAATTATTGGCAGCCCTACAGGGGCAACCCCCATCCAGAGAAACCCTGACCCGTCCCAGCAGAAGCCAAGACGGATGTTGGGTTTGTAGAAAGCCTGGCTACTGGGCGGGGGGAATGCTTCCACAAGGGCAAGCCTCCTCAGATGCCTTGTCCAAAATGCCAAAAAAGTGGCCGTTGGGGAGCCAACTGCCCCTTGGGCTAAAGGGCCCCGGGGCCAGGGGCAGCCCCTCAGATGACCCTGGATTGACGGAACCCTCCGCTCCAAATGGCCCCCCTGTTTAACGTCAGTATTACTGGATTGGAACCAAGGGCGAACCTGGATGTGGCAGGTAGGACCATATCTTTCTTATTGGATACAGGGGCCGCTTACTCTGTCCTAGTTTTCCTTCTCTGGACCCTTCTCCGACTCCTGTCAGGGTACAGGAGTCTCAGGTAAACTTACTACTAGGCCCTTTACTGTCCCTTTGTGTTGTTACTGGGAAGGATATACTCTCTCTCATTCCTTCCTGGTCATACCTGAATGCCCCCTTCCACTGTTCCCAGCAAGCTGGGAACCAGATTGCTACTTGGGGGAACCACCCCAGTAACACCCCTCCAGTTCTTAGTCTTAGAGACACAGCCCCCTCTGAGAACTGGCACACCAGCCTTAGATAAGTTGTCAGTAGACCCCCAGGTCTGGGCTGATAGAATCCCAGGGAGAGCTATAACCGCCTCCCCAGTGCTTATCACCTTAAAGGAGCCAACCTCTTTCCCCAATCAGAAACAATATCCAGGGCTTCCCTGGTGGCGCAGTGGTTGAGAGTCCGTCTGCCAGTGTAGGGGACACGGGTTCGTTCCCCGGTCCGGGAGGATCCCACATGCCGCGGAGCGGCTGGGCCCGTGAGCCATGGGCGCTGAGCCTGCGCGTCTGGAACCTGTGCTCCGCAACCAGAGAGGCCACAACAGTGAGAGGCCCGCATACCGCAAAAAAAAAAAAAAAAAAGAAACAATATCCAATTTGCCCAGAAGCCCAAAGGGTACTGCAGCCTCTCATATCCAGATTTTTACAACACGGGCTACTTATTCCTTACAGTTCTCCTTGCAACATCCCTATCTTACCTGTTAAGGAGCCGAATGGAGAATACAGACTGGTCCAAGACTTAAGAGCTGTCAATGAGGCAGTTGTCCCACTCCATCCAGTAGTCCCCAACCCATACAACTTGTTGGGGACCATCCCAGGCACAGCCTCCTGGTTTACTGTGTTAGACTTAAAGGATGCTTTCTTTTCCATACCTCTGGACCCCCAGTCCTACTACCTCTTTGCTTTTGAGTGGCATGAGGAAGGGAATAGAGGACAACTCACCTGGACAGTCCTACTTCAAGGGTTCTGAGACAGCCCTCACCTTATTGCCCAGGCCCTGGCCAAGGACCTCCAAGATCTATACCTGGAGGAAGGGACTATCATCCAGTATGTGGATGACCTTATTTGCTCCCAAAACCATGAGAGAGCCTTAACTCATGCTACCCAGACCTTCAATTTTTTGGCCAAAAAAAGCTATAAAGTTTCTAAGTCTAAGGTCTAATTGGCACAGCAGGAAGTCAAATATCTGGGAGTAATCCTCTCCCCAGGGGAACGAAGTATCTCCCCATATAGAATACAAGGGATTTAGATCTGCTGGAACCAACTATCTGAAAGCAGCTCTGAGCCTTTTTAGGCCTCATGGGGTATTACAGACTATGGATTCCTAATTACAGATTAAAATCACAACCTTTTTATGAGACCTTGAAAGGAAAATCTGACTCTAAACCTCTGCTCTCGGGCCCTAACCAAACCCAAGATTTCTAACAGCTAAAGACATTACTATCTCAGGCCCCATTCTTGGGAATCCCAAGAACTGATAGACCTCTCCAACTATTTGTGGCAGAAAATCAAGGGATGGCTTTAGGAATCTTAACTCAGGAACTTGGCCCTGTCTGGAGACCTGTAGGATATTTGTCAATGAGACTGGACCTGGTGGCTACTGGATGGCCCAACTATCTTAGGGTAGTTGCTGCCTTGGCCTTATTAGTGGAAGAAGCCTCCCCTGACAGTATATACCTCCCATCAGGTTACCTCTCTCAGAAGAGAAAGGCCATTTCTTGCTCACAGATAGCAGGATCCTCAAATATCAAGCATTACTGTTGGAGAATCCAGACTTATGTGTCATGGTCTGTTCCTCTTTAAATCCAGCTACCCTGCTCCCCCTACCTGAAGAAGGTCTACCAGTTCACCAATGTGAAGATAATATATCATTCCTTGTTGCCCCGACCAGATCTAACTGATATTCCACTTACAAAACCTGAGGAGGTTTGGTTTACTGATGGAAGTAATTTTGTTTCTGAAGGATGTAGAAGGGCAGGGTATGTGGTGGTCTCCTTGACACAGGTTATTGAGGCCCGGACTCTTCCCCCAGGGACCTCAGCCCAATTGGCAGAAATAATTGTTTTAACCCAAGCCTTAACCATGGCTGAAAATAAGGCCCTTAATATATATACTGACTCTAAATATGCTTTTTTGGTTCTGCATGCTCATGCTGTTATCTGGAAGTAATGTGGCTACTTGATGGTCCAAAACAACCCAGTTAAGTATGGACCTCAAATTCTCTCCCTCTTGGATGTAGTCCTCAAGCCTTTCCATGTACCAGTGATTCATTGCAGAAGTCACCAGAAGGGTGACGATGAAATAACAAAGGGAAATCGGCTAGCTGATCAGGCTGCCCGACAAGCAGCCCTTCAGCCCTTTGTGATAGAGGGTGCCTTAGTTCCTTCCCTTAGTTCTCTCCCTTCCCTGTCTTACCTGCCTAAGGAAATCAAATGGGCCATAAATCATGGGTACCACCTTGACCCAGATGGATGGTACTGGAGAGAGGACTTAACTCACCTGTCCCAGTCACTCTAGTGGAAAATTATTAAATTTTTGCATGAGGCCTGTCACCTAGGGAGAGATGCCTCATACCAGATTGTTTCTTCTATCTTCTCTGGGAAGGGACTTTACGATGTAGTTAATAAGGTAACCTCATCATGCCCTATTTGTCTGACTAACAATCCTCAGGGAAAAAGCCACCCCCATTGGCCCTTCTAGCTCAGAGACACAGAACATATCCAGGGGAAGACTAGCAAATGGACTTTACAATGGTTCCTCCCTACTGAGGATATAAGTACATTATGGTGTTTCTGGACACCTTTACTGGTTGGGTGGAAGCTTTCCCCACCAGGACAGAAAAAGCTTCGGAGGTAGCCCAGAAGCTTTTAATTGAAATAATCCCTAGATTTGGCCTCCTGTTGTCTCTTCAGAGTGATAATGGTCCTGCCTTTGTTTACCAAATTATTCAGCAGATATCCAAGGCTCTAGATATTGAGTACCACCTTCATTCTTCCTGGAGACCCCAATCCTCAGGAAATGTAGAAAGAGCCAACCAACATTTAAAGAATACCTTAAGAAAAATAACCCAAGAGACCTCCCTTAGTTGGAAGGAAGCCTTCCCTATTGCTCTTTTAAGGGTCAGAACATCCCCAAAGGCCTTACTTAACCTTAACTCTTATGAAATGCTGTATGGTAGCCCTTTCTTATGAGGGGACCTACTGACATACTCTGTCACCTCCTTTGGACAATTCCAAAAAGCCCTCCAGAAACATGTGGTAAAAAGGCTTCCTTCCCCAGAGTCTTCTCCTTGCCTCTACTCTCCAGTAACACAAGTATTCATCAAAACTTGGAAGGATGGCTCCCCTGGTTCTCAACTTCAGCTGACCTGGAAGGGACCCTATCCAGTCTTGCTGTCTTCTCCTACAGCTGTTAAAGTACTTGGGATCGCCATTTGGATCAGCCTGAAGTGATCCACAGTGTCTTTAGAGGAAATTTTTTGGTTTGCGGGTATACACCTCTTAGAGAGACGCATTCTCAATCTTACCATCATGGTCCAGGAATCCTGGAAGGCTATGGTAGCAGCCATTGAGGAGCAACAGTCAGCCATAGATTCTCTGGCTGAGGTGATTTTACAAAATAAGAGGGCCCTCAATGTTATAACACAGCAGTCCCCAACATTTTTGGCATCAGGGACTAATTTCATGGAAGACAATTTTTCCACAGACTGGGTGGGGGGCAGGGATGGTTCAGGCAGTAATGTGAGCGATGGGAAGCAGCAGATAAAGCTCCACTCACTTGTCCACCACTCACATCCTGCTGTATGGCCTGGTTCCTAACAGGCCACAGACCGGTACCGATCCACAGCCAGGGAGTTTGGGACCCCTGTTATAACAGCTGAGGCCGGGGGTGTCTGTGCCCTGTTAAATGAAACATGCTGCTTCTATGTTAATATCTCCAGCCAGGTTGAAGAAAACCTTCTGGCTTTAAAGAAAAACATCAAAATAATAGAAGATCTGAAAGAGAGAGCAGGACAGGGCCCTAGTTGGCTTTCTACCTTCCTCTCCTCCATGGAGACCCAGATATGGACATAACTGTTGCCCTTGTTGGGACCATTAGTCCTGACAGCCTTTGTTTTGTTATTAGGCCCTTGTATCATAAACCTACTTGTTCGACTCATTTCAGAACGCATACAGGCTGTTCGATTCCAAATGGTTCTGCGAGGTAGCTACCAGCCCATTCAGCCTGGCCCTGAGACCAAGATCTACATGGGACCCCTTGATGATCATCACTCCAGCCTACCTCCTAGCTGAAGGAGAGCAAGAGGAGGGACCCAATCAAGACTCCGCCCCTTAACAGCAGGAAGCAGCCGGAGCAGTCATCGCCCATGTCACAAAGAATTGGGTCCCATACTCTTGAGGGGGGAATGTTAGGTAGTTAGTCAGACATTAGCAGCAAGGAGGTGACAGTGGTGAAAAGACAAGAAGGAAACTATCAAGTCACACCCCAACCCTCTGGGCACCCTCCCCTGACATTAAGAGCAAGGAGGCAACAGTAGCAAAAAGACAAGAGGGGAGTAGTTGAGTCATACCCCAACCATCTGAGGACCCTCCCCTGACATTAGCAGCAAGGAGGTGACAGTGGTAAAAAGACAAGGGGGGAATAGTCAAGTTATACCCCAACCATCTGAGGACCCTCCCCTGACCCCACCCAGAATGGGTGAAACTATGGTCAGGTGGTGGGCAATTTATCCTGATAAAGATAAAGAGGGAACCCAATAACACGAGGGAACTTCTCTGGGCTGCACATGCCCAGACCAGACAGGCGTATAACCTATAGTAAACCCAAACTCATTATACCATCATTATAATAAAATCTGTAAGTGGTTTTGCCCATCTGGGTAGGCTTTTCTTAGTGAATTAAGGGTAAGGGCATGCACAATAATGAACTTGTTACATAGTTCGGGACTGTCAATCAAATAATGATCCCCTGTCACCCATGATCATGACCCACCTCCTCACAGAACGTTCCTTACAAACACTCTTAAGCCTGTACAGGAGTGCTGGTTTCACTTCACAGAAATAGCCCACTCTCTCTCTGAGAGTGTAACTATGCTTTAGTAAACTTTGCTTTGCACTTAAGCCCAAAGTGGTAGCCTGCAATTCTTTGCTTGCTATCACAAGGACAGAGATTACTGGTCTGGGTCTTCCTTTGACCTCCTTAGTTGAAGCTATTTGACACAAGGCACGCCAACCCAGTAACACTACATAAGGGCCCAGTATGCAAAGTTTAGAGATCAATAAATATTTAAGGAATAAATGAATGAAAAAATGGAAAATAAATCCTGCAAGATGACCTGTTTTAGCCTGAACCTGCAAAATGTCCTTTTGCAATTTTAAAAAGCTAGGACCTAAAATCCTATCTAAAAAGCAATATAAAACCTAGGACCTGAAAGTTACAGAATGTTTTAGGGACACTACAACTCACTTTGTTCTGTCAAGTGGCTTAGATATGTCTCACGATCTAGGTTCCAAGCCAAATTCTGTCTAGCAGATGGGTCACTGGCCTCTCTTTCTGACTTTTTTTTTTGTAGGGTTCAAATATTTGGGCTTCTCCTAGACTTAAAAAAGAACATGGTGGGGTGGCTTCCCTGGTAGCCCAGTGGTTAAGAATCCACCTGCCAGTGCAGGAGGCACAGGTTCAAGCCCTGGTCTGGGAAGATCCCGCATGCTGCAGAGCAACTAAGCCCATGCATCACAACTACTGAGCCTTGGTGCTACAACTACTGAAGGCTGCATGCTTAGAGCCCATGCTCTACAGCAAGAGAAGCCACTACAATGAGAAGCCTGTGCACCACAATGAAGAGTAGCCCCCACTCACCACAACTAGAGAAAGCCCATGTACAGCAATGAAGACCCCACACAGCTAAGAAAAAAAATATATGGTGGCGTTTACCTTTGAAAGCCTTAACTCCACTGAAATGGATCCCCCCCAACCCCCAAGGAAACAGCTCTCTGAATGAACAAACCCTTTAGGATTTTACCATACATCAATATGTGAATTACAGGTACACCACTATTGCAAATGTTAAACAAATGCTATTAATGACAAAGCATCATGATTTCAATGCAGTCTCATCCAATACATTGAGGAAAAACAGACATCAGTATATAGTTTGTTTAAGTTCCAATCTCATGATAAAGTTACAGGAGAATGGGGAAAACAAAATGAATTCAGATTAATGGCACTAAAAATCATGAGCAGACTATGGCACTGAACTTTTGACCGTGTGAAATGTGATTGCAGAATAAATGGGACTCATCAGTAACTTTCCTAGTCATACAAGGAAGAGATGCTAACAAGGACACAGTTGGCAATTAAAAAAAAAATATGTTGTCCATTATGCACTATTTTAACATGCTCCTAAAAATAAGGTTGAGTGCTGATTTTTTTTTTGCTCTCTTTAAGTTGTGTGAGGTATCTTTAACATAGTAAATCAACTACTATAAAAGACAAAAGTTTATCTTCCTATCAGCATGAGAGTTTACTATTGGCAAAGACTAGATATGTTGAAACTAATTACCTTGGTAATTAATCTCTTCATTATTCCTTACAAAGCAAAAGAACCATAAAGCGTCCTTCATAATCAGCAATCCTTGAACAGAATTCCAAATACAAGGAAGATCTTATATCACCATGAATTCAAAGTTCTCAAAGAAGTCCTGGGTTCTTCTCATCCCCACCCCCAAAACACAAAACACTTAAAGAAGAGTGGGTCTTGGGAAATGGGTCCAATCTAAAGTGTTTTGGGTGGCCTGATCTGGAAAAAAAAATTGATTTTAGCAGATCCATACCTCTTCCCCTCAAGAATCACTCTAGTTTATGCCTATTAGGGAGGGGGGCAAAGTTACCTTTGGTCCTTTGGGCACAGAAATCACTCTCTGCTTTTCACCGCCCATTGCATCATTCTGATTCCTGGAATATTGTGTACAGGTCACTTAACTTTCTTGTTACTATGCTTCTAGTTTCCCCTCATTAAAACAGGGGAGATGTCTAGCCTCCTTTACATAGCCTATTATGATGCTGTGATTTTTAAACATATTTTAAAAAGGGGGAATCAAGATGGCAGAGTAGGAGGACATTTGTGGGAGCTCACCTCCCCCCACAAACACATCAAAAATATATCTACATGTGTAGCAACTCTCACTGAAAACTAACTGGAGGCTGGCAGAAAGGCTCTTCTACAACCAAGCCTATAAAGAAAGATCTGCAAGGAGTCAGGCAGAGAGGAGAAGTGATCAGTTTGGGACCTGTGCTACTAGCGGGGGACACAGAAGTAGAGGGGTATATCATAGGCTTGGAGATACTCCCTAGGAAGTGAGTGGATGCCAAATATATGGTTCTAGCCACATATTTGGCATTCCAGCACTGGGGTCTCACACTGGGAAGATGAGTCCCCTTACCTTGTTTGAAAACTGGTGGGACTTACTAGAGGGGCTGTGAGAAACTGAGACTCCATCATGAACAGTATGCATGCACACTTCCTTACTCCCAGGAACAAGGCAAAGAAAGCATATTGAAAACAGCCTGGGACTCTGGCTGGTTTCTCACAACTGCCCCAGAATCCACTCCAGCCCTCACTGGGCTACTGTTCCAACTCCACTTGCTCTGGCTCTGCCCTCCACTAGGGTGGAGGTGCTGCTGCTGGGGGAGAGTGCACACTTAGAGAGTATGGGACCAGCTTGGACCCAACCCTTAGGGCTTCTACTCCAGCATCTTGGACCCCAGCCCCCATAGGGTGGTGACAACCATTGATCATAGGAGAAGCCCCAGCTCACATCTGTTTCTGGCTCTAGCTCCTCCATATCCAGCCCTACCACCAACTAGGGTGGTAGCTGTCAGCACACACCTGGGGAAGATGTGACCTGTGCTCACTTCAGATTCAGCTCTCCCACCAAAGTCACTGGGCACACACAGACTGCATAAGGACACTCCCACAGAAGAACACCGCTTCAAGATCAGGAAAAGTAACAGTTTCACTTAATTCTATAGAGACAGAGAAAGTTAAACAAAATGAGAAGACAAAGGAATGTGTTTCAAATGAAAGAAAAAGAACCTGCCTTTGAAAAAAAACCCTAATGAAAGAGAGGTAAATAATTTACTAGATAAAGAGTACAAACCATTAGTAATAAGAAGGCTAACTGAACTTGGGAAAAGAATAGACAAGCAAAATGAGAATTTTAACAAGGAGCTAGAAAATATAAAACAACTGGTCAGAGCTGAAGGATACAATAACTGAAATGAAAAACACACTGGAAGCAGACTAAGTGATACAGAAGACGGCATAAGTACCTGGAAGATAGTCTAATGGAAACCACCCAATCAGAACAGTAAATAGAAAAACAAAATTTTAAAAAAATGAGGATAGGGCTTCCCTGGTGGCGCAGTGGTTGAGAGTCCGCCTGACAATGCAGGGGACACAGTTTCGTGCCCCAGTCTGGGAAGATCCCACATGCCGCGGAGCGGCTCGGCCCATGAGCCATGATGGCTGAGCCTGCGCATCCAGAGCCTGTGCTCCACAACGGGAGAGGCCACAACAGTGAGAGGCCCGCGTACTGCCAAAAAAAAAAAAAAAGAGGCTAGTTTAAGGGATCTATGGGACAACATCAAGCATACTAACATTCACATAAGGGTCACAGAAGGAGAGGAGAGAGAGTAAGAGGTAAAGAATGTAGTTGATGAAGTTATGGTTGAAAAATTCCAGAAGAAGAAGAGATTTCCATTCACAGGGAGCACAGAGTCCCAAACAACACGAACCCAAAGAGACACATACCAAGGCATATCATAATTAAAATGGCAAAAGTTAAAGACAAAGAAAGAATTTTAAAGGCAGCAAGAGAAAAACAAGAGTCACATAAAAGGGAACTCCCCCAAAGCTATCAGCTGATGTTTCTGCAGAAACTTTGCAGGTCAGAATGGAGTGGCATGATATATTTAAAGTGCTGAAAGTGAAAAACCTACAACCTAGGATATTATACCCAGAAAAGATATTCAGAATTGAAGAAGAGAAAAAGCACTTTTGAGACAAACAAAAACTAAAAGAGTGCCGGGAGCCACATAGGAAGTGCCTTTGAGTCTCAGCACGGACGAGACCCATAGTGCCAAGCAAAGCTGGTACTGCCAGGTACAATGAGACCCTTAGTGTCAGCAAAGCTGGTGCTGTCAGGTGTAAATATGGAAAAGCAAAGTTCTCGTTTGCAAAGCTTCCTGCCTCCTGGTGGCTGGTGCCGTGTAATTGGTCTCTCTTGCCCAGTGCTGTAAGCTGGGCCCTCTCTGGAGGAGAAACCTGGGTTCCCGAAGACATGTGATCAGAGCCGGGGCCCCGCCAGTTGGCGAGGGAATCCCAGGGCAGGTGCTGGGCGTGGAGGCCACGGGGGCATAGGCTACCAAGGTGACAGAGAACTGACCTTCTCTGGGGGCGCTGCACCTCGCTCACTCGCACACCTCACATCTCCCTGCTTGGCCCCGGAGGATGGCTGGTTAGCCAGAGACGGGTAAGATTCCTCAGGGAAGGAACAACCTAAGACAGGCACAGTCGCAGAGGGGCCATCAGGAGAGAACTTGGGGGCCAACAGAGGTGGGGCATAGACCCTCACCCCCCCAACTTTGCAGGAGCCTGAACCCTCACCCCTTTTGAGAGAGGTCTCTTGTCCCCATGGCTGCTTCGCTTCCCACGCCCAGCTCAGATGGGAACCCAGGTAGCAGACCAGAGACCTGGCCAATGGCAACTGCTCTTCCACCGCAGCAGGGCTTTGTTTCCCATTTCCTCCGTGAACCACAGCTTTTCTCTGTGTGGAAGCAAAGCTTTCCTCTGTGTGGCTCCCCTTGTCTTCCCCTGCCTTTGCCTAAGGTGATTTTTATAGGATTGCTATTGGTGATGGGAAAAATGTATAGTTTTAATGCAGGGGTTTAAGAAAAACCCCAAGTTAGGGTAAAAATCAAGAGGAGAATTGTAACTACTTCGGCTCCTTTAATGATTATATTTGTTGGGGAAATACAATGGTGGGAATATTTCTGCAGTAGCTTTTTGATTTTAAAAGAAAAATTGTAAGAGTCATGGCCTCCCAGTGAAGTTATAAACATGTTGGAAAATACCTGGGTATGGTGGCGAGTTTTTATGCAACAGTGAGTTTAATCAATGAGTTTATGGTACAATGCCCGCTCCCATAGTTTTTTAGAAGCATAAAAATAATGTGTATTGTTTTGATTATTATGGTAGGGTTGGGAAATTTGTAGATGAAATGTTATTTGAATATTGTTAATCACTAATAGAATTATATGTTTAAGTTTATGGCTTGATCAAGCAGAATGTGCAAGTACAAGAACACTTTAATCTCCTGAGAAGAACAGACTGTGTTCCTGACGTAGATGTGACCAACATGTACCTAACCACAGGAGATGAAAGAGACTCTGGGCGATGGGAAAATTACCTAACTTGTTTTGATCAATCTGCTGATGTAAATTACCTTTGTTTTGTGGCCTATGTGAGGGAGTTTTTGGCGTGGGAATGAGGATGTTGAATTTGAAAATAAGATCACTTTATAGTATAAAAGCTTCTGGAATCTTGAAAATAAATTTGTCAGATCCTTGCATCCAAGAAGAGGTGTCTTGAGTTCTGTCCACGCCGACTCCGTCTCCCCCTTTGGGTGAATCCTGTTCAGCTGGGGCTGGTCCTCGGCAAGTGGCGCCCGAACAGGGACCTGAAGGGGTAAGTATAATTTTCGGACGGATAGGAGTCTCACCGTAGGGTGCTGCAGACCCCCAGTTAAAGGAGAACTGGTTAGGAAGGTGAGTAAGGCGGTGTCAAGATGGGACACGCTGAGTCCAAAGAGAGGCTCTTATTTATTGATATAGTTAAACATATGATAAATGGAAGAGGAATTAAGGTAATTAATAAGCAATTAACTCAGTTTTTTCAGTTTGTACAGGAACAATGTCCTTGGTTTCCAGAAGAGGGAACAGTTAATGTAGAAACCTGGCAAAAAGTGGGGCAAACTTTGCAGGTATATTACGCCCATTTTGGGCCTGAAAAAGTTCCTATAGACACTTTTGCTTTGTGGAATTTAATTAGGGAAAGTATTGCTCCCCTGCCTGAGGGTCAAAAAAACCCTTATAAATACCCTCCTTTATGCAAGGAATAGCTATTGCTATTATTATTGCTATTATTATATTGTAATGGTAATTGTGATTATTATAATTATAATTATATGTATTTATATGTAATATATATATATATAAAATATATATATAATAAATAAATAATAATAAAATAAATAAAATAAATAAATAAATAAATAAAATATATATATAAAAAATATGTATATGTTTATATAATTATATATATATATATTAAATATAATATAATAATAAAATAATTATAATAATAATTATATTATAATTGCTATTATTACCAACGTTATCAATGGAAGGTTTTACCTCAAGGGATGAAAAATAGTCCCACCTTGTGTCAAAAATATGTTGATTAAGCTATATGTTTAATTAGACAAAAATATAAAGAGATATATATTATACATTATATGGATAATATTTTATTAGCTGGAGAGGATAGAGCTGTTTTACATGATATATTGCAAGAATTGATAAAGGCTTTAGAGAAATATGGATTAAAGGTAGCCCCTGAAAAAATTCAAACTGAACCTCCTTATAATTATTTAGGGAGAATAATACAGGAGTTTACTATTCATCATATACCTTTCCAGTTAAGAATTGATAATTTAAAGACCTTGAATGATTTTCAAAAATTTTTGGGAGATATTAATTGGATCAGACCCCTGTTAAAAATATTAACCATGGAATTAAAACCCTTGTTTCAAATTTTACAAGGAGATTCTGATCCTTTGTCTCCCAGAGAATTAACTGAAGAGGGAAGATTAGTTATACAAAAGGTAGAAGAAGCTTTACAGAATGCCTTTTTACAAAAAATAGACTATAAAAAGCCATGGGAATTGGTAATATTGTCCACCCCTGTAATACCTACGGGAATATTATGGCAGGATGGTCCCTTGGAGTGGGTACACTTAGCAGCTAATCCTAAAAAAATTGTTGCTTCATACCCATTTATGGTAAGTTTAATTATCATAAAAGGAAGGAAAAGGAGTAGAGAATTGTTCGGGAAAGATATGGATAATATTATTGTTCCCTATAATAAAAAACAATTAGAAGCCTTGTTAATGTTTGAAGATTATTTGGGAATTGCTTTAATGGCTTATACAGGACAAATATTGTATCATTTGCCAAAGAATAATTTATTACAGTTTTTTAAAGATAATGCTGTTATATTTCCAGTATGGTATAGAAAAAAACCTTTGGAGGAGGCTGTATTAGTGTTTACTGATGGCTCTTCAACAGGTAAGGCAGCTTATATTATTGGAAAAGAAAAATATAGTTTAAAAACAGAAGGATGTTCTACACAGCAATCTGAAATAATGGCAGTAATTGAAGTATTGAAGAAAACACGAAATTGTAAAATTAATTTATATACGGATTCATTATATATAGTTAAATTGTTTCCAGCTATAGAAACAGCAACTTTTCCTGATAATAAAAGTAATATTATATTATTACTTAAGTTACTGCAAGAAAATCTTTGGTTAAGACGACAACCCTATTTTATAGGACATGTAAGAGCTCATTCTGGATTACCTGGATCCATATCTATTGGAAATGCAATGGCAGATGCCTTGATAAAGGTTTATGTGATAGAAGAAGATAAATTAAAACAAGCTATAGATTCTCATAAATTACATCATCAAAATGCAGCCGCTCTAAGGTATCAGTTTGGCTTGACTCGAGAAGCTGCAAGAGAAATTGTTAAAAATTGTAATGCTTGCCCTACTCATATTACTGTGTTACAACAGGGAGTAAATCCCCGTGGATTACGTGCAAATGATTTGTGGCAGATGGATGTTACTCATGTTTCTAGCTTTGGGAAATTATCCTATGTACATGTGTGTGTGGATACTTATTCTCATGTTATAATAGCAACGGCTAGAACTGGCGAAGCTTATAAAGATGTGTGTCAGCATTTAATGTTTTGCTTTGGATATTTGGGAATCCCCCGAAAAATCAAAACTGATAATGGTCCGGCTTATGCCTCCAAAGCCTTTTATCATTTTTGTCAACAATTTGGAATTTCTCATAGTATGGGAATTCCTTATAACCCACAGGGACAAGCTATAGTTGAAAGAAGTAATCAGATGTTAAAAGTAATGTTAGCAAAGCTACAAGAAGGAGAGATGAAATATTTCTCTCCTCATCAAAGATTGAATCATGCTATGTTTGTGTTAAATTATTTAAATATGAATAGCATTGGGAAAACCCCCATGATGGTACATTGGGAAAGAAAAGAAGGTTTAAAAAGACCTATGGTATTTTGGAAAGATGTTTTAACAGGTAAATGGAATGGACCAGATGTTTTATTAACAAGTGGCAAAGGATATGCTTGTGTGTTTCCCCAGAATTTTGATTCACCTGTTTGGATACCAGACCGTCTGGTAAGACATCCCGTGGCGAAGAACTTAACGCAGCGAATAACAGGAAATTCTGCTGACGAACAAAATGTTAAATCAAGCGTTAAAGAAAGTGAAACCAGACATAGAGCCTGTGAAACAACTAATTTCCCCGCTTCAGCAGCTTTTTTTTTTGAAAAATGTAACAAGGAAGTTCAAACTTCCTCTCTGTCTTTAGGGTCTAAAGCTTTATCATTTAATAAAGGGAGTCAGAGAGGAAGCAAGCGCCGATATGCTGCGTCCACCTTAGATGCCCCCGAAGTTACCTGGGGGGCTATTAAAAGACTGTGTAACAATGCTGAGGCTATGGTAAACACTCAAGGCTTACCGCTTACTACCTGTAATTTTTTATGGCTCTTTTGACCTTGCTTTCAGTTCAGGTGAATGCTAATACAACCTATTGGGCTTATTTTCCTGATCCACCTATATTACATGCTGTTACTTGGAAGGATTCTGCTGTTACAGTGTCTTCATCTTTATCAGAATTGACAGATGGTATAAAGGGAATACAAAATTATGGGCAATTTGTAATAAATAGAAATTATACGTTTAAAGGGCAAACTAATCTTCCACCAATTTGTTTTTATGTAAAGAAATATAGCTTAGATAAAGGAAAAAATGGATGTTTGCCAGTAAGTGATATTGGCTTATTAACAGATTCTCCTAAGGAGCCTTCAGGCAAAGATAAAACCACCAGACATTTATGGTCTTTAATAGGAAAGTTTGTAGATTCAGGTATTAGAGGAGAATCGAAAATCCATCCATCTAAATATCCTGATTGTGATATTAAACCAGATAAAACAATAGATGAATGGAGAGGAATAGATATTAATGTTGGGTTTCCATCTTGGGTCTATTGCATGCATAATACGGAAGCAAAAATTGTTATTCCTGGGAGCAAATATTATGTTTCTGATTGGAGTATGGATAAGCCTGATAGTGATTATAGACAGTATTTACAACATGTAATACGATATAACTGGAAGGACTCTTTAATTCCTTCTCCTTTAAGAATTAATAGATGGAATAGTTTTGGTTGGATAGCATCTATGTATACCTTTAATCATAAAAATAATGTTTATATACAACCTCAATTATGGAGATTATTATTAGCTGTAGGAAATGTGACATTGAAGAGACCAAATGCTAAGGAAAATGTATATTATGTACAAACTTGTGTTATGTCTCCATATGTTTTATTGTTAACTAATGAGTCTGATAATTTGCAGATTGTATGAAAATATCATAGATTCCATGTGTTATGTACAGAATGTATGTTGACCACCTGTATAATACCCAATATGAAAGTTCAAATTATTATGTTGTTGAAAAAACCTGCTTATATTATGTTACCAGTTATTTTAGAAGAATCTTGGTATAGTGATAAAGGTGTAGAAGTTATTAAAAGGGTCAGTGAATTAATGAGGCCTAAAAGATTTGTTGCTACTTTAATTTTAGGAATATCTGCTTTAATAGGGATTGTAAGTTCTTTTTCCTTAGCAACGTATACATTAGTTAAGGAAGTACAAACCGCTCAATATGCTAATGATTTATCAAAAAATATATCCTTGGCTTTAGCGACTCAGGAAGCAATAGATAGAAAGTTAGAAGCTAAAGTTGATGCCCTTGAAGAAGCAGTTTTACATATTGGTCAAGAACTTACTGCTTTAAAAATTCGCCTATCTTTAACATGCCATAAAAAATATTCTTGGATATGTGTTACTCCCTTAAAAGTAAATTATTCTGAATACTCCTGGGAAAAAATTCAAATGCACATTTTAAATATATGGAATTCTAGTGATGTAGGAATTGATTTGGAACATTTACATAAACAAATTCATGATATTGCAGCCTCTCAATATGATATGAATCCCTCTAAGGCTGCTGCAGAATTTTTACAAAATTTACAAAGTTATTTTAAGGGTAATTCCTTTATGCATATTTTAATAAATTATGGGGCTGCCGGAGTGGTTATAATTTTGCTCCTTATTTCTTTTCCAGTTATTATCCGATTAATTCAAGCTGCCCTCCAGAGTGTATATAAAACCAAAGTGGAATTGCATACTGCTTTTTTAAAAAATAAAAAAGGGGGAGATGCCGGGAGCCACATAGGAAGTGCCTTTGAGTCTCAGCACGGACGAGCCTTTGAGTCTCAGCACGGACGAGACCCATAGTGCCAAGCAAAGCTGGTACTGCCAGGTACAATGAGACCCTTAGTGTCAGCAAAGCTGGTGCTGTCAGGTGTAAATATGGAAAAGCAAAGTTCTCGTTTGCAAAGCTTCCTGCCTCCTGGTGGCTGGTGCCGTGTAATTGGTCTCTCTTGCCCAGTGCTGTAAGCTGGGCCCTCTCTGGAGGAGAAACCTGGGTTCCCGAAGACATGTGATCAGAGCCGGGGCCCTGCCAGTTGGCGAGGGAATCCCAGGGCAGGTGCTGGGCGTGGAGGCCACGGGGGCATAGGCTACCAAGGTGACAGAGAACTGACCTTCTCTGGGGGCGCTGCACCTCGCTCACTCGCACACCTCACATCTCCCTGCTTGGCCCCGGAGGATGGCTGGTTAGCCAGAGACGGGTAAGATTCCTCAGGGAAGGAACAACCTAAGACAGGCACAGTCGCAGAGGGGCCATCAGGAGAGAACTTGGGGGCCAACAGAGGTGGGGCATAGACCCTCACCCCCCCAACTTTGCAGGAGCCTGAACCCTCACCCCTTTTGAGAGAGGTCTCTTGTCCCCATGGCTGCTTCGCTTCCCACGCCCAGCTCAGATGGGAACCCAGGTAGCAGACCAGAGACCTGGCCAATGGCAACTGCTCTTCCACCGCAGCAGGGCTTTGTTTCCCATTTCCTCCGTGAACCACAGCTTTTCTCTGTGTGGAAGCAAAGCTTTCCTCTGTGTGGCTCCCCTTGTCTTCCCCTGCCTTTGCCTAAGGTGATTTTTATAGGATTGCTATTGGTGATGGGAAAAATGTATAGTTTTAATGCAGGGGTTTAAGAAAAACCCCAAGTTAGGGTAAAAATCAAGAGGAGAATTGTAACTACTTCGGCTCCTTTAATGATTATATTTGTTGGGGAAATACAATGGTGGGAATATTTCTGCAGTAGCTTTTTGATTTTAAAAGAAAAATTGTAAGAGTCATGGCCTCCCAGTGAAGTTATAAACATGTTGGAAAATACCTGGGTATGGTGGCGAGTTTTTATGCAACAGTGAGTTTAATCAATGAGTTTATGGTACAATGCCCGCTCCCATAGTTTTTTAGAAGCATAAAAATAATGTGTATTGTTTTGATTATTATGGTAGGGTTGGGAAATTTGTAGATGAAATGTTGTTTGAATATTGTTAATCACTAATAGAATTATATGTTTAAGTTTATGGCTTGATCAAGCAGAATGTGCAAGTACAAGAACACTTTAATCTCCTGAGAAGAACAGACTGTGTTCCTGACGTAGATGTGACCAACATGTACCTAACCACAGGAGATGAAAGAGACTCTGGGCGATGGGAAAATTACCTAACTTGTTTTGATCAATCTGCTGATGTAAATTACCTTTGTTTTGTGGCCTATGTGAGGGAGTTTTTGGCGTGGGAATGAGGATGTTGAATTTGAAAATAAGATCACTTTATAGTATAAAAGCTTCTGGAATCTTGAAAATAAATTTGTCAGATCCTTGCATCCAAGAAGAGGTGTCTTGAGTTCTGTCCACGCCGACTCCGTCTCCCCCTTTGGGTGAATCCTGTTCAGCTGGGGCTGGTCCTCGGCAAAAGAGTTCATCAGTATTAAACTGACCCAACAAGAAGTGTTAAAAGGTATTTTCTAAGTAGAAAATAAAAGGTTACAACAAGAAGTAAAAGTTTATAGGAAAGAAATAGTCCTGCTAGTAAAAGCAAATATATAGTAGATGTGGTGGATCAACAATTTACATAAGCAAGTATGAGACTAAAAGAAAACAGTTGTAAAATAAACTATAATTACAATAGAGAGTTAAGGGGTAGACGTGATGATATAAAATATGACATAAAAAACACAAACTGTGGGGGGAGGGGAGTATAAAATGTAGATTTTTTAGAACGTGTTTGACTTAAATGACTATCAGTTTAGAACATGATCTATACATTTAGTTGTAGGTCAACATATACAAACCCCATGGTAACCTCAAATCAAAAACCTATGCTAGGGGCTTCCCTGGTGGTACAGTGGTTAAGAATCCACCTGCCAATGCAGGGGACATGGGTTTGAGCCCTGGCCTGGGAAGATCCCACATGCTGTGGAGCAGCTAAGCCCGGGTGCCACAACTACTGAGCCTGTGCTCTAAAGCCCATGAGCTACAACTACTGAGACCATGTGCCACAACTACTGAAGCCTGTGTGCCTAGAGCCCATGCTCCACAACAAGAGAAACCACCACAATGAGAAGCCCGCACACCGCAACAAAGAGTAGCCCCCGCTCGCCACAACTAGAGAAAGCCCGCATGCAGCAATGAAGACCAAACACAGCCAAAAATAAATAAATAATTTTATAAACATCAACAACAAAACCTATGATAGATACACAAAAACTAGAGAGAAAGGAACACAAGCATACCATTAAAAAATCATCAAACCACAAGAGGAAGAAAAGAATAGAGAATAACTACAGAAACCACCAGAAAACAAGTAACAAAATGGCAATAAGTACATACTTATCAATAATCACTTTAAAAGTCAATGGATTAATGCTCCAAATCAAAAGATACTATATATACAAAACCCTAAAATCTCCACAAAAAACTACTAGAATTAATAAATGAATTCAGTAAGGTTGCAAGATATAAAATTAATGTAAAGAAATCTGTTGCAGTTCTATACACTAAAAATGAACTGTTGGAAAGAGAAATTCAGGAAACAATCCTTTCCACCATCACATCAAAAAGAATAAAATAGTTAGGAATAAAGCTACTTATGGAGGTAAAAGGCATGTACTCAGAAAACTGTAAGACACTGATGAGAGAAATTGAGGAGGACACAAACAGATTGAAAGATATACCCTGTTTTTAAATTGGAAGAATTAATACTGTCAAAATGACTATATTACCCAATGCAACCTACAGATTCAATGCAATCCCTAACAAAGTATCAAGGGCATTTTTCACAGAACTACAACAAATAATTTAAAAATTTGTATGGAAACACAAAAGACCCCTAATAGCCAAAACAACCTGAGAAAGAAAAACAGAGCTGGAGAAATAATACTCCCTGAATCCAGACTATACTACAAAGCTACAGTAATCAGAACAGTATGGTACTGGCTCAAAAACAGACACATAACTCAATAGAAAAGAATAGAGAGCCTAGGAAAAAACACACACTTATGGTCAATTAATGTACAACAAAGGAGGCAAGAATACACAATGGAGAAAAGACAGTCTCTTCAATAAGTGGTGCTGGGAAAACTGGACAGCTACATATAAGAGAATGAAATTAGAAAATTCTGTAACACGACATAAAAAATAAATTCAAAATGAATTAAAGATCTAAATGTAAGACTGTAAACCATAAAACTCCTAAAGGAAAACATAGGCAGAACACTCTGACATAAATCAGAGTGATATGTTTTTGGATCTGTTTCCCAAAGCAAAGGAAATAAAAGTAAAAATAAACAAATGACACCTAATTAGACTTAAAAGCTACTGCACAGCAAAGGAAACCTTTGACAAAATGAAAAGACAACCTACTGAATGGGAGAAAATATTTGTTAGTGATATGACTGATATGGGGTTAATGTCCAAAATATATAAACAGCACATACAACTCAACGTAAAAAAGCCAAACAACTCAATTAAAAAATGGGCAGAAGACCTGAGTAGACATTTTTCCAAAGAAGACATACAGATGGCCAACAGGCACATGAAAAGATGCTCAACGTTGCTAATCGTCTCCGAAATCCAAATAAAAACTAAAGTGAGACATCACCTCACACCTGTCAGAATGGCTGTTGTCAAAAGGACCACAAAAAATAACAAGTGTTGGTGAGGATGTGGAGAAAAGGGAGCCCTACTGTACTGTTGGTGGGAATGTACACTGGTGTAGCCATTATAAAAATACTAAGGCGATTCTTCAAAAAACTAAAAATAGCATTACCATATGATCCAGTTATTCCATCCCTGTGTATATATCTGAAGAGAACAAAATCACTGATTTGGAAAAAATATATGCACCCCAATATTCATAGCAGCATTATTTACAATAGTCAAGATATGGAAGCAACCTTAGTGTCCATAAACAGATGATTGGATACAGAAGCTGTGGTGTATATACAATGAAATATTACTCAGCCTTAGAAAAGAATGAAATTTTGTCATTTGAAAAAATTTGAATGGACCTAGAGGGTATTATGCTGGGTGAAAAAATCAGAGAAAGGTAATTACTGTATGCTACCACTTATATGTGGAATCTAAAAAATAAAACGAATGAAAATAGCAAAACAGAAACAGACTCACAGATATAGAGAACACACTAGTGGTTATCACTGGGAAGAAGGATGGAGGAGGGGCAATATGGGGTAGGAGATTAAGAGGTACCAACTGCTATGCATAAAATAAATAAGATACAAGGTTTTATTGTATAGTGCAGAGAACAGTCATAGGGAAATAGTCAATATTTTATAATAACTTTAAATGTAGTAAAATATAGAATTTTACTATACTGATTCAATACTATAAAATACTGAATCACTATGTTGTACACCTAAAATTAATATAGTATTGTAAATAACTGTACTTTAATAAAAAATAAAAATATAATACTCAAAAAAAGAATTCTGTAAATCTATTCCCTGCTACTAGAAATTATGTCAGATGGATTTGAGAAGATGGTGGAAGAGTAAGACGTGGAGATGACCTTCCTCCCCATAGATACATCAGAAATACATCTACACATGGAACTGCTCCTATAGAACATGCACTGAATGCTGGCAGAAGACCTCAGACCTCCCAAAAGGCAAGAAACTCCCCATGTACCTGGGTAGGGCAAAAGAAAAAAAGAAAAAACAGAGACAAAAGAATAGGGGTGGGACCTGAACCAGTGGGAGGGAGCTGTGAAGGAGGAAAGGTTTCCACACACTAGAAGCCCCTTCGTGGGCTGAGACTGTGGGTAGTGGAGGGGGGGAAGCTGCAGAGCCACGGGGGAGAGCGCAGCCACAGGGGTGCAGAGGGCAAAGCGGAGAGACTCCTGCACGGAGGATCGGTGCCGACTGGCACTCACCAGCCCAAGAGGCTTGTCTGCTCACCCACCGGGGTGGGCGGGGGCTGGGAGATGAGGCTCTGGCGTTGGTCGGATTGCAGGGAGAGGACTGGGTTTGGCGGCGTGAACACAGGCTGAAGGGGGCTAGTGCACCACGGCTAGCCAGGAGGGAGTCCAGGGAAAAGTCTGGACCTGCCGAAGAGGCAAGAGACTTTTTCTTCCCTCTTTGATTCCTGGTGTGAGAGGAGAGGGGACCAAGAGTGCTGCTTAAAGAGCTCCAGAGACCGGCGCTAGATGTGGCTATCAGCACAGACCACAGAGATGGGCATGGGATGCTAAGGCTGCTGCTGCAGCCACCAAAAAGCCTGTGTGCGAGCACAGGTCACTACCCACACCTCCCCTCCCTGGAGCCTGTGTAGCCTGGCACTGCCAGGGTCCCGTGATCCAGGGACAACTTCCCCAGGAGAACGCATGGCATGCATCAGGCTGCTGAAACATTACGCAGGCCTCTGCTTGCCCCGCGTCCGTACCCCTCCCTCACCCCAGCCTGAGTGAGACACAGACACCAAATCAGCTTTTCCTTTAACCCTGTCCTGTCTGAGTGAAGAACAGACGCCCTCAGGCGACCTACACACAGAAGTGGGGCCAAATCCAAAGCTGAACACCAGGAGCTGTGCGAACAAAGAAGAGAAAGGGAAATTTCTCCCAGCAGCCTCAGAAGAAGCAGATTAAAGCTCCACAATCAACTTGATGTACCCTGCATCTGTGGATTACCTGAATAGACAGTGAATCATCCTAAATTGAGGAGGTGGACATTGGGAGCAAGATATATTATTTTTTCCCCTTTTCCTCTTTCTGGGAGTGTGTATGTGTATGCTTCTGTGTGAGATTTTGTCTTTATAGCTTTGCTTTCACCATTTGTCCTAGGTTTCTGTCCATCCGTTTTTTTTTTTTTTTACTTAAACATTTTTTTCTTCAGTTATTTTTTATTTTAATAACTTTATTTTATTTTATCATCTTTCTTTCTTTCTTTCTTTCTATTTTTTTCTCCCTTTTATTCTGAGCCATGTGGATGAAAGGCTCTTGGTGCTCCAGCCAGGAGTCGGTGCTGTGCTTCTGAGGTGGGAGAGCCAAATTCAGGACACTGGTCCATAAGATACCTCCCAGCTCCACATAATATCAAACAGCAAAAATCTCCCAGAGGTCTCCGTCTCAACACCAACACCCAGCTTCACTCAATGACCAGCAAGCTACAGTGCAGGATACCCAATGCCAAACAATTAGCAAGACAGGAACACAGCCCTATCCATTAGCAGAGAGGCTGCCTAAAATCATAATAGGTCCACAGACACCCCAAAACACACAAGCAGAAGTGGACCTGCCCACCAGAAAGACAAGATCCAGCCTCATCCACCAGAACACAGGCACTAGTTCCCTACACCAGGAAGCCTACAAAACCCACTGAAACAGCTTTACCCACTGAGGACAGACAACAGAAATAACGGGAACTACAAAGATGCAGCCTGCAAAAAGGAGACCACAAACACAGTAAGATAAGCAAAATGAGAAAACAGAAAAACACACAGCAGATGAAGGAGCAAGGAAAAACCCACCAGACCTAACAAATGAAGAGGAAATAGGCAGTCTACCTGAAAAAAAATTCAGAATAATGATAGTAAAGATGATCCAAAATCTTGGAAATAGAATAGAGAAAATGCAAGAAACATTTAACAAGGATGTAGAAGAACTAAAGAGGAAACAAGCAATGATGAACAACACAATAAATGAAATTAAAAATACTCTAGAAGGGATCAATAGCAGAATAACTGAGGCAGAAGAACGGATAAGTGACCTGGAAGATAAAAGAGTGTAAATAACTATTGCAGAGCTGAGTAAAGAAAAAAGAATGAAAAGAACTGAGGACAGTCTCAGAGACACCTGGGACATATGAAACACACCAACATTCGAATTATAGGCGTCCCAGAAGAAGAAGAGAAAAAGAAAGGGGCTGAGAAAATATTTGAAGAAATTATAGTTGAAAACTTCCCTAATATGGGAAAGGAAATAGTTAATCAAGTCCAGGAAGCACAGAGAGTCCCATACAGGATAAATCCAAGGAGAAATACGCCAAGACACATATTAATCAAACTGTCAAAAATTAAATACAAAGAAAGCATATTAAAAGCAGCAAGGGAAAAACAACAAATAACACACAAGGGAATCCCCATAAGGTTAACAGCTGAACTTTCGGCAGAAACTCTGCAAGCCAGAAGGGAGTGGCAGGACATATTTAAAGTGATGAAGGAGAAAAACATACAACTAAGATTACTCTACCCACCAAAGATCTCATTCAGATTTGATGGAGAAATTAAAAGCTTTACAGACAAGCAAAACCTGAGAGAATTCAGCAACATAAAACCAGCTTTACAACAAATGCTAAAGGAACTTCTCTAGGCAAGAAACACAGGAGAAAGAAAATACCTACAATAACAAACCCAAAACAATTAAGAATATAGGAATAGGAACATACATATCAATAATTACCTTAAATGTAAATGGATTAAACGCTCCCACCAAAAGACACAGACTGGCTGAATGGATACAAAAACAAGACCCATATATATGCCTCTCCTATGTTCTATAGGAGACCCACTTCAGACCTAAGGACACACAGAGGGTGAAATTGAGGGGATGGAAAAAGATATTCCATGCAAATGGAAATCAAAAGAAAGCTGCAGTAACAATTCTCATATCAGACAAAATAGACTTTAAAATAAAGACTATTACAAGAGACAAAGAAGGACACTACATAATGATCAAGGGATAAAACCAAGAAGAAGATATCACAATTGTAAATATTTATGCACCCAACATAGGAGCACCTCAGTACATAAGGCAAATACTAACAGCCATGAAAGGGGAAATCGACAGTAACACAATCATAGTAGGGGACCTTAACACCCCACATTCACCAATGGACGGATCATCCAAAATGAAATCAAATAAGGAAAAACAAGCTGTAAATGATTAAACAAGATGGACTTAATTGATATTTGTCAGACACTCCATCCAAAAACAACAGAATACACATTTTTCTCAAGTGCTCAGGGAACATTCTCCAGGTTAGATCATATCTTGGGTCACAAATCAGGTCTTGGTAAATTTAAGAAAATTGAAATCATATCAATTATCTTTTCTGACCACAATGCTATGAGATTAGATATCAATTACAGGAAAAGATCTGTAAAAAATACAAACACATGGAGGCTAAACAATACACTACTTAATAACCAAGTGATCACTGAAGAAATCAAAAAATACCTAGAAACAAATGACAATGGAGACACGATGATCCAAAACATATGGGATGCAGCAAAAACAGTTCAAAGAGGGAAGTTTATAGAAATAAAATCCTACCGCAAGAAACAGGAAACAGCTCAAATAAACAACCTAACTTTGCACCTAAAGCAATTAGAGAAAGAAAAACAAAAAAAACCCCAAAGTTAGCAGAAGGAAAGAAATCATAAAGATCAGATCAGAAATACATGAAGGAACCGATAGCAAAGATCAATGAAACTAAAACCTGGTTCTTTGAGAAAATAAACAAAATTGATAAACCATTAGCCAGACTTATCAAAAAAAAAAGGGAGAAGACTCAAATCAATAGAATTAGAAATGAAAAAGAAGTAACAACTGACACTGCAGAAATACAAAGAATCATGAAAGATTACTCCAGCAACTCTATGCCAATAAAATGGACAACCTGGAAGAAATGGAAAAATTCTTAGAAATGCACCACCTGCCGAGACTTAACCAGGAAGAAACAGAAAATACGAACAGACCAATCACAAGCACTGAAATTGCAACCATGATTAAAAATCTTCCAACAAACAAAAGCCCAGGATCAGATGGCTTCACAGGCAAATTCTATCAAACATTTAGAGAACAGATAAGACCTATCCTGCTCAAACTCTTCCAAAATATAGCAGAGGGAAGAACACTCCCAAAATCATTCTACGAGGCCACCATCACCCTGATACCAAAACCAGACAAAGATGTCACAAAGAAAGAAAACTACAGGCCAATATCACTGATGAATATAGATGCAAAAATCCTCAACAAAATACTAGCAAACAGAATCCAACAGCACATTAAAAGGATCATACACCATGAGAAAGTGGGGTTTCATCCAGGAATGCAAGGATTCTTCAATATACGCAAATCAATCAACGTGATATACCACATTAACAAATTGAAGAAGAAAAACCATGTGATCCTCTCAACAGATGCAGAGAAAGCTTTCGACAAAATTCAACACCCATTTTTGATAAAAACCCTGCAGAAAGTGGGCATAGAGGGAACTTACCTCAACATAATAAAGGCCACATATGACAAACCCACAGTCAACATCATCCTCAATGGTGAAAAGCCGAAACCATTTCCAATAAGATAATGAACAAGACAAGGTTGCCCACTCTCACATTCTTATTCAACATAGCTTTGGAAGTTTTAGCTACAACAATCCGAGAAGTAAAAGAAATAAAAGGAATCCAAATCAAAAGAGAAGAATTAAAGATGTCACTGTTTGCAGATGACATGATACTATACATAGAGAATCGTAAAGGAGCTACCAGAAAACTACTAGATCTAATCAATGAATTTGGTAAAGTAGCAGGATACAAAATTAATGCACAGAAATCTCTGGCATTCCTATACACTAATGATGAAAAATCTGAAAGTGAAATTAAGAAAACACTCCCATTTACCATTTCAAAAAAGAATAAGATATCTAGGAATAAACTTACCTAAGGAGACAAAAGACCTGTATGCAGAAAATTATAAGACACTGCTGAAAAAAATTAAAGTTGATACAACTAGATGCAGAGATATACCATGTTCTTGGACTGGAAGAATCAACATTGTGAAAATGACTCTACTACCCAAAGCAATCTACAGATTCAATGCAATCCCTATCAAACTACCACTGGCATTTTTCACAGAACTAGAAGCAAATATTTCACTATTTTCATGGAAACACAAAAGACCCCTAATAGCCAAAGCAATCTTGAGAACGAAAAATGGAGCTGGAGGAATCAGGCTCCCTGACTTCAGACTATACTACAAAGCTACAGTAATCAAGGCAGTATGGGACTGGCACAAAAACAGAAATATAGATCAATGGAACAGGATAGAAAGCCCAGAGATAAACCCACACACATATAGTCACCTTATCTTTGATAAAGGAGGCAAGAATATACAGCGTAGAAAAGACAACCTCTTCAATAAGTGGTGCTGGGCAAACTGGACATGTAAAAGAATGAAATTAGAACACTCCCTAACACCATACATAAAAATAAACTCAAAATGGATTGAAGACCTAAATGTAAGGCCAGACACCATCAAACTCTTAGAAGAAAACATAGGCAAAACACTCTATGACATAAATCACAGCAAGATCCTTTTTGACCCACCTCCTAGAGAAATGGAAATAAAAACAAAAATAAACAAATGGGACCTAATGAAACTTCAAAGCTTTTGCACAGCAAAGGAAACCATAAACAAGACCAAAAGAAAACCCTCAGAATGGGAGAAAGTATTTGCTAATGAAGCAACTGACAAAGGATTAATATCCACAATTTACAAACAGCTCATACAGCTGAATAACAAAAAACAAACAATCCAATCCAAAATGGGCAGAAGACCTAAATAGACATTTCTCCAAAGAAAATATACAGATTGCCAGCAACACATGAAAGAATGCTCAGCATCATTAATCATTAGAGAAATGTGAATCAAAACTACAATGAGATATCATCTCACACCAGTCAGAATGGCCATCACCAAAAAATCTAGAAACAATAAATGCTGGAGAGGGTGTGGAGAAAAGGGAACATTCTTACACTGTTGGTTGGAATGTAAATAGATACAGCCACTATGGAGAACAGTATGGAAGTTCCTTGAAAATGTAAAAATAGAACTACCATATGACCTAGCAATCCCACTACTGGGCATACACCCTGAGAAATCCATAATTCAAAGAGAGTCATGTACCTAAATGTTCATTGCAGCTCTATTTACAACAGCCAGGACATGGAATTAACCTAAGTGTCCATCAACAGATGAATGAATAAAGATGTGGCTCATATATACAATGGAATATTACTCATCCATAAAAAGAAATGAAATTGAGTTATTTGTAGTGAGGTGGATGAACCTAGAGTCTGTCATAGAGTGAAGTAAGTGAGAAAGAGAAAACAAATACCTTATGCTAACACATATATATGGTGTCTAAGAAAAAAAATGTCACAAAGAACCTAGGGGTAAGATGGGAATAAGGACACAGACCTACTAGAGAATGGACTTGAGGATAAGAGGAGGGGGAGGGGTAAGATGTGACAAAGTGAGTGAGTGACATGGACATATATACACTACCAAACATAAAATAGATAGCTAGTGGGAAGCAGCTGCATAGCACAGGGAGATCAGCTCGGTGCTTTGTGACCACCTAGAGGGGTGGGATAGGGAGTGTGGAAGGGAGGGAGACACAAGAGGGAAGAGATTGGCTTCCCTGGTGGAGCAGTGGTTGAGAATCTGCCTGCTAATGCAGGTGACACGGGTTCGAGCCCTGGTTTTGGAAGATTCCCACATGCCACGGAGCAACTAGACCCGTGAGCTCAACTACTGAGCCTGCACGTCTGGAGCCTGTGCTTTGCAACCTTAGAGGCCACGATAGTGAAGAGGCCCATGCACCACGATGAAGAGTGGCCCCCGCTTGCCACAACTAGAGAAAGCCCTCGCACAGAAACGAAGACCCAACACAGCCAAAAATAAATAAATAAAAGATAACTATTAAAAAAAAAGGAAGAGATATGGGAACATATGTATATGTATAACTGATTCACTTTTTTATAAAGCAGAAATTAACACACCATTGTAAAACAATTATGCTCCAATATAGATGTTAAAAAAAATAGAAACCGTGTCAAATATTCTTTTTTTTTTTCTTGCGGTACAGAGGCCTCTCACTGCTGTGGCCTCTCCCGCCGCAGAGCACAGGCTCTGGACTCACAGGCTCAGCGGCCATGGCCCACGGGCCCAGCCGCTCTGCGGCATGTGGGATCCTCCCTGACCGGGGCATGAACCCGCGTCCACTGCTTCAGCAGGCGGACTCTCAACCACTGCGCCACCAGAGAAGCCCAATATCAAATATTCTTAATAACATTAATAGCCACATACTGTTGCATGATATTGCAGAAGGAGCATTGGAGTCAGATTCAGGTTTTAATACAAACTGCCATTTATTACTTGTGTAACCTTGGCGGTTACTTAACCTCTGAACTTGAGTTGGCTCACCTGCAAGTTAAATCATATATGCAAAGTACTTGGCACAAAATAGATTACAAATGTTAATTTCATTTCATTCATCTGAAGCCAGAAAACTTAAATCCTCACTTTGCTACATATTACCTATATCAAGTGTTCGCAAGGAAGTCATTTAACCTTGCCGAGCTCTAGTTTTCTCATCTGTAAAATAAAGTTGCTATGAAGATTATATAGAACTGTATATTGAAATGTACCTCTAGATAGTCTGCTAAGCAATGTCTGCATACAGGGCAGTTTTAAAGAAAGAGAAAGAAAATATACCAGTCTTACCTCATTGCCACATTACTTCCATCTATGACAACTGGTCTCAAATTGTCACTGTTGTCTATTTCATCTTCAAGAGACAGTTCAGGGCTTGCAACTTCTCTGGAGCTGGGACCCCGAGGCACTAACAAACTCAAGTTGACTTGCCCTTCCAAATCACCTTTGTTTCCAAGTCTGACAAGTTCTGCCAGTACATCATTAATAAGCGATTCTGGACCCAGCTTATTCAGTACTAATTGAATCTGTTCCTCTGCATAGCCCAGCTTTAAAGCAAAATCCATCTTGGTTTGGTATTCTTTTTCCAAGTCAAGCTTCCCATCCTGTAGAATGCTACTCTGGGAGAAGCTTGGATGATCTAGGCAGGGTGATCTACAAAGCTGGCGGTGTGGCTTAGAGGGAATATCCTTTTTCTTCAACTGAACATCTCCAGGTTGGCAGCTGTTGTCATTACTGCTGCTTTTAAGGCTCATCTGTTCAGGGTCACTCTCAGAGTTCAACTCTTCAGAATCAGCATTATGCTGCTCTGTGTTCTCTTGCTTAGGCTGCTGCTTCTCTTCCTTGGAGGCATTCTTCTTCATTTTTGGTGTTTCCACTGCAGCTGTGGCCGTCATCCCGTTTAGTGGGCAATCTGAGGTCTAATCAGCTCTTTTTCTTTTTAGCCTTCTTGGAATCCATGTACATTGGCCTCCCTTTGTGTAAAATGGGGTGGTAGTGATGGCACAAGGGTTTGCCTGTTTGGTTTGTTATGTTTAGATGTTACCAGTTCCTACAAATAAACACACATACCATAATCATGTTTAGTAAACTTATGAAAAAGTATTTTAGAACACAGTGTTTTCTTCCTAAGAAACTACAGTTGTCTGACATTATATTTTTCTGCTTATAATGATTGGACTCTTGAAATATTACCAAGCATCTTTTCAGACCACAATGATATGAGACTATAAAATTTACTACAACATAAACAACTAAAAGAAAATAATTGAACACATGGAGTCTAGACAGCATGTTACTAAATGACCAATAGGTCATTGAAGAAATCAAACAGAAAATAAAAAATATTTTGAGATAAAAATGTAAACACAATGATACAAATATCTATGGGACTGAAGCAAAGCAGTTGTAAGAGGGAAGTTTATAGTGATGCAAGCCTGCCTCAGGAAACAAGAAAAGTCTCAAGTAAAGAATCTAAACTAAAGGAACTAGAAAATTAAGAAGAAACAAAACCCAGAGTTAGTAGAAAGAAATGAATAATAAAGATTAGAGCAGAAATAAATGAAATACAGACTAAAAAGCAATGGAAAAATCAATGAAAGTAAGGCCTGGTTCTTTGAAAAGATATACAAAATTGATAAAACTTTAGCCAGACTCATCAAACAAAAGAGACAGGGAGGGCCTAAATAAATAAAATCAGAAGTGAAAAAGATGTTACAACTGACAGCACAGAAATACAAAGAATTATAAGAAATTTCTACAAAAAATTATATGCCAAAAAGTGGACAACCTGAAAGAAATGGATAAATTCCTAGAAACACAGTTTCTCAAGACTGAATCAGGAATAAATAAAAATATGAACAGACCAATTGCCAGTAATGAAATTAAATCTGTAATTAAAAACCTCCTATCAAACAAAAGTCCAGCATAAGATGGCTTCACAGGTAAACATTTTTAAAAGAGTTACTGCCTCTCCTTCTCAGACTATTCCAGAAAGTTGAAGAGGAGGGAATGTTTTCAATGCTGCTTCCAAGCCAGCATTACCCTGATAACAAAACTAGACAAAGACAACATAAAAAAGAAAATTACAGGCCAAAATCACTGATAAACATAAATGCAAAAACACTCAACAAAATATTAGCAAACTAAATTCAACAGTAAGCTAAAAGGTTCACACACCATGATCCAGTGGGATGTATCCCAGGGATGCAAGGATTTTTCAATATCTGCAAATTAATCAATGTGATATACCACATTAACAAATTGAAGAATAAAAATCATATGATCACTTCAATTGATGCATAAAAAGCTTTTGACAAAATTTAACATCTGTTTATGATAAAAACTCTCCAGAAAGTGGGTATAGAGTTAAGATACCTCAACATAATAAAGGCCATATATACCCCAACAACCAACATTATACTCAATTGTGAAAACCAGAAAGCATTTCCTCTAAGATCAGGAACAAGACAAGTTGGCCTACTCTCACCACTTTTATTCAACACAGTATTGGAAGCTCTAGCCACAGCAATCATATAAGAAAAAGAAATAAAAGTAATCCAAATTGGAAAGAAAGAAGTAAAACCTCTTGCAGATGACATTATACTATATATAGAAACCCTGAAGACTCCACCAAAAAAGCTATTAGAACTGACAAATGAGATAAAGTTGCAGGATACAAAATTAATATACAGAAATCTCTAATGTTTCTATACACTAAAAACCATCTATCAGAAAGAGAAATTAACAAAACAATCCCATTTACAATTGCATCAAAAAGAATCAAATACCTAGAAATAAATTTAACCAGGGCAGTGAAAGACCTGTATTCTGAACAGGATAAGATACTGATGAAAGAAATTGAAAACAACACAAACAAATGAAAGATATACCTTGCTCATGGATTGGAAAAATTAATATTGTTAAAATTTCCATACTACACAAAGCAATCTACAGATTCAATGCAATCCCTATCAAAACATTAATGGTAGTTTTCACAGAACTAGAATAAATAATTCTAAAATTTATATGGAACCAAAAAAGGCACTGAATAGCCAAAGCAATTTTGAGAAAAAAGAACAAAGCTGGATGTATTATGCTCCTTGACTTAAAACTTTACTAAAAATTTATAGTAATTAAAATAGTGTGGTATTGGTACAAAAACAGACACATAGATCAATGGGAGAGAATAGAGAGCCAAAGAATAGACCGAAGTCTATTGGGTCAATTAATTTATGACAAAGGAGACAAGAATATACAATAGAGAAAAGACAGCCTCTTCAATAAATGGTGTTGGGAAAACTGGACACCTGCATGTAAAAGAATCAAACTGGACTAATTTCTTACACCATATACAAAAATAAATTCAAAATGGATTAAAGATTTAAGTGTAAGACTTGAAACCATAGAACACCTAGAAGAAAACATAAGCAGTATGCTTTTTGACAACAGTCTTAGCAACATTTTTTGGATCTGTGTCCTCAGGCAAGGGCAACAAAAGAAAAAAATAAACAAATGAGACTACATCAAACTAAAAAGTGCTTGCGCACTATCAACAAAAGAAAAGCAACCTACTGAATCAGAGAAGATATTTGCAAATGACATGTTAGATAAGGGCTTAATATTCAAAATATATAAAGAACTCATACAACTCAATAACAAAAAGCCCCAAACTTTCTGATTAAAAACTGGTCAGAGATATGAAAAGATCCCTAACTTCATTAATCATCAACAAAATGCATCAAAACCACAATATCACCTCACACCTATCACCTCACACCTATCAGGATGGCTATCATCAAAAAGACAACAACTAACTAGTGCTGGTGAGGATGTGAAGAAAAGGGAATACTCCTGCACTGTTGGTGAGAATGTAACTTGGCACAGCCAATATGGAAAATAGCATGGAGGTTCCCCAAAAAATTAAAAATAGAACTACCAGCATTTCCACTTCTGGATATTTACACAAAGTAAGCAAAAACACCAATTCAAAAAGATATATGCACCCTTATGTTCATTGCAACATTATTTACAGCAACCAAGCTATGAAAACAACTTAAGTGTCTATCAATAGATGAATGGATAAAAGAGATGTGAGATATATTTGTGTATACACACACACACACACACACACACACACAGAATATTATTCAGCTATAAAAATTAATGAAATCTTGCCTTTTGAGACAACATGAATGAACCTAGAAGGTATTATTTTTGTTGTTGTTTTTTGTTTGTTTTTAGTTTCCTGACCAGGTATCAAACCTGGGTCCTTGGCAGTGAAAGCATGGAGTCCTAACCACTGGACCTCCAGGGAATTCCTTAGAAGGTATTATGTTAAGTGAAATAAGTCAGACAAAGAAAGACAAATACTGTAAATTTCACTTATATGTGGGATCTAAAAAACAAATCAAATGGATAAACATAACAAAACAGAAACAGACCAATAGATACAGAGAACAAGCTCGTGGTTGCTGGTTGGGGCTGGGTGGTGAGGGTGAGGGGTTGGGTGAAATAGGTGAAGAGGATTAAGAAGTACAGACTTCCAATAATAAAATAAATGTCACAGGGATCCAATACACAGCATAAGGAATATATAGTCAATAATGTTGTAATAATTTTGTATGGTGACAGATGGTTATTAGAATTTTGGGGTGATAATTTTGTAATGTATTTAAATGTCAAATCATTACGTTGTAAACCTGAAGCTAACATAATATTGCACATCAACTATAATTCAATAAAAAATGATTGGACTCACATTAAAAAAATAGAGTCTCGAGAAGTCCGATGCCCTATCCATTGCACTACAGAGCCATCTAAGGGTCTCTAATTCTCTACTAAATCTAGACACAAAATTTTCAGTGATGGTCATAGTGGTTTAATTCCCCCACACACACAAAAGTCATATCTAAAGTTAACTGCTTATCACAAAAACGAAGGAAGAGAAACATGGCATTTCAACAGGGTGCAGAAACATACACATCTTTTAAGAACTCTTTTTTACTTTCTGCCAGGTAAATTCTCCGAATACCACACCATATTCTTCTAGCTAAAGCTGAACTCCACTCCTGAAGAGGACAACTTCTCCAGCATTACTTTTTGCAAAATATCAGGGTCCCCATCTACTGGGGAGACTGGTAAACCATTAAAATTGCTTTAAAGCAATTGAAGCTGGCTATAAGAGTCACGAATAGAGACGTGTGCTCCAGACAAGAAAAGAAGGTGTGTGCACACTCATGAATTGTATCTGCAGCCTCTTTTATCTACTGTAATTGTATTTGTTATATTGTAAAAAGGAGAAAATCAACTCAATTTGCATGAGAAACTAGAATATTTGAAAAGAACATTAATTACAGAAGAGAAATAGGGGCATTTTATTTCTAAACTCCTTTCACCTACATCATCTGTCCCCTCAGGTTTGAGTTCTAACCTGTCCAAGGTGTTTCCTTTACTTTGAGCCTCGGTTTCCTCATATATGAAATGAGGATACGGATAGTTACCTCACAGAACAAGGATTACATAAAATGAGTAAGGAGAGTGCTTAGAAAAGTGAACAGAACATAGTAGGCTCTCAATATATGTAAAGGGTACAACAGACACCACCAGAAGTTTGGTTTAAAAAAAGAGAAGATTGACAGTGAGGCAAGACTATAGACCTGTGAGCATTGATAAGCTCTTCAGATAGCAGCTGTGCTCACTAATCTAAAACCAGACTATCTATGTAATTAGTGTACTAGGGTTTTCCAGTTACACTTTAATTCTATTCATTTAAACAAGAAGAAAATTCATCAGTAGTTTTATCTAAGAATAATATAGATAACTGCATACTTATCTTAGGAAAGTCACGTTTGGAAACAACATATGCACACAGAATTGACATCTCAGACCTGACATTCAGGCAGCATATGACTTCTCTAATGATTATATCACCACTTGTTACTTCAAATTTTTCCCTTAATGAATAGACACATAGACACCCATTTCACTGTCACTTCTCCATTAATCTTTGTTATATAAATTTTAAATCCTATTTCCTTTATAAGTTCCATATTTACTACTGACTTACATTTTATTCTCTTGAAAATAATTTCTAGTGCACACAGGAAATTGAAAACTTTCCTCTTGCATTTATTCAAAGCTCCAAAGTCACTTAACAAGAACTGTTTATAAGACTAAATGTATATTTTCCTGGCAAATGACAGGTACCTGTAAAAGATAAGTTTGACTGCTCTTAGCTAGCAGACCAAATGTCTAGTTATTACTGTGAAAGTTTCTTACTCAATAACCTAAGATAGAAGATAAATAAATGACTTGGCAGACATAAACTTTGATTTACTTTTTAAAGGCTTAAGCAAGTTTTTAAGAGAAATGCTGGTTGTCTGTCCTAAAACCTACGTAGGTGTGTAAGTATCATGTGTTTTTGTGTGTTTGTTTTGTGTTGTTTTACAATGCAAACTTCTTGAGGCAAAGATAGCAGGAAAGTCTTTTCATTCAAAAGAACAATCGCTGAGTGCCAGAGACTGTGATAAGCCCTGGGTCTAGAAGGAGAGATCAGAACTGATCCTGTCCTCAAAGAACTCTCAAACTAATTTTAAAAATGACTAGAAATGGCCCTAGGGAATGCTGAAACACAATTCTATAGAGGGTGATCATATCAATTTTAGTTCAAGTGGGGACAATTTTGAGAATGAAGGATCATTACTAATAACTACGTCAGAACAATAGGCATGAACTGGGGAATTCCCAGGCAAATACGGATGCATGGTTGGTCCTTCAAGTTACTTGAAAATTTCCATTTACATACAGAAGAGGGAATGTTCGATTCTAACTGCAGGGTGGGAGATGAGGGTGGTGGTTGAAGGGATTATGAAGAATTCAAGAAAGATATAATATTTGGAGTAATTTTCTGACTAATTAATTAATTAACATCTACTTAGTGCTATGTACCAAGAGACATGTTATCTGGTAGGGTGTAAAAACAGACAAGGATTCTGATCTCATAGTGCTTATAGTGGTGGTGGTGGGAGTGGAGATAGACAATAATCAAATACTTATATAATTCATAATTATAACCTGTGACAAATGATTAACTGTTAAAAAGTATAGGGACAATATGAGTTGAGTCTTAAAGGAAAGAGTAACAATTTACTGGGTAGGAAAGAATTTTTAATGTTATAGATATATGAAGATTAATATGATATTGTGCCTTAATTAATGCCTCATGCTTAATATTACTGGTGAAGATGGCTAAAGGAAAATAGTTACTTTTACTGAAAAAGGAAGGTGACTGGGGGGAAAACTTTCAAAGACGATGTTCTAGCTGTTACTTACGACAGGTATTGTAAAGAGTTTTTATCTTTCATTTTTATTGATTTAAAAAATCACAAATACTGACATATTTTGGAAAATCACATTCATCAGAAGAAATTAAAGGACTGGATATAATTTGTTTTAAGAAGTTGAGAGATTTGTCATCAGTTGGCTGTGTGTTATAGGTACAGAGCTTGCCTATAATTTTCTTAAGAATATAATAAACAAATGATTGAAAACTTGCCTTTGAAGCTAAAAAAACAGAAAAACAAATGCAGGCAAAAGCTGTCAAGAGTGACAAGGAATTTCCACCAAGGGAAAAAGAATCTTCACCTTACCATTCAGTCTGCTCAGTCCACTTTCTTCCTCCACCCCTCCCCCATCCTTTTATTACAAAATATGATTCATTCATTTTGCATTTGCACAGAGTAATTTTCCAATATCAATCAGGTTCTACTACAAACCCCACTTCATCTTCTCCAAAATCTGCTAAACAACACCCTGTATGGAGACAGAAACATCTGACCATGTCTACTGAGCCAAAATCATTGGAAATGTTCAAAAAAGTCCAATAACCATGTAGAACAGAGCCATCAAGCAGTAGCCAAATCAAGAACAGAATAGTTAATTCTCAATTATCTACATGTGACTAAGCCACTTTCTTATTTGTAGAGCAGTTAAATCTCAAACTGTGATCTGGGAAGGCATGTTTCGAGAGATGCTTAGGGATACCTAATTAGACAGCTGCCCATTCCTTTCCCTTCTAGCAGGTTTTTCATAATAGGTATCCTCAAAGAAAATACCCATATCAAATACAGAAATACCCACAGGAATACAAATGATCATAAGAGATTACTATGAATAACTATATGCCAATAAAATGGACAACCTAGAAGAAATGGATAAATTCTTAGAAAGGTACAGTCTCCCAAGACTGAACCAGGAAGAAATAGAAAATATGAACAGACCAATTGCCAGTAATGAAATTGAATCAATAATCAAAAAACCTCCCAACCAATAAAAGTCCATGATCAGATGGCTTCACAGATGAATTCTACCAAACATTTAGAGAAGAGTTAACTCCTATCTTTCTCAAAGTATTCCAAAATTTACAGAGGAAAGAACACACCTGACCTCATTCTAAGAGGTCAGCATCATCCTGATACCAAAACCAGACAAAGACATCACAAAAAAAGAAAATTAGAGATCAATATCACTGATGAACATAGATGCAAAAATCCTCAACAAAATATTAGCAAACAAAATCCAGCAATACATTAAAAGTATCATACACCATGATCAAGTGGGATTTATACCAGGGATGCAAAGATTTTTCAATATCCAAAAATCAATCAATGTGATACACATCATTAACAAACTGAAGAATAAAAATCATATGATCATCTCAATAAATGCAGAAAATACTTTTGTTAAAATTTGATATCCATCTATGATAAAAACTCTCCAGAAAGTGGGAATAGATGGAACCTACCTCAACATAATAAAAGCCATATATGAAAAACCCACAGCTAATATCATACTCAACAGTGAAAAGCTGAAAGCATTTCCTTTAAGATGAGGAACAAGAAAAGGGTGCCTGCCTGCTCTCACCACTTTTATTTAACATATAATTGGAAGTCCTAGCCACAACAATCAGACAAGAAAAATAAATAAAAGGAATCCAAATTGGAAAGGAAGGAGTAAAACTGTTACTATTTTGAGATGCCCTGACACTGCACAAAGAAAATGTGCAGTGTCATTTTTATTATTATGAAACTTTATTATTATGAAACTTTTCTGGTGGCCCCAGTGATCTCCAAGAGGAAATTCAAAATGTATTTGGAGGAAAATGGGAGTAAGAGGGAAAGGGGGAGTGGAATGCTTGTAGAGGTTATTAGACTCTCATAAGTCTTAATTATCCTTATTTTAACCAACACACTATTTGTTTTCACTTTCTTTCTCAGACAGTTATGTACTGTTTTCTTTTCAACAGCTGCTCTGTTCTATCTCAGCCAAAGCTGCACTACTGTGGCCATTCAGGTTCATAAGAAAGAATTTTAAATATATTTTAGAGGCTTTCAGAATAGGAAATATTTAATGCAATATATGTTATAGTGAATAATATGTCAACCATTTTATGACATAGGCACTTTCCTGGTTGCTCCATGAGCATAGGGTGCTGTTGGTACTTGAACGTCTGAAGCAGGAGCAGCCTTCTATCATTTACTAGAGCTGTGTGACTTTAGGCAGTCATCTCACTTATTAGTCTGTTTTGTCCCCTGGAAAATGGGGATATTTTGATCTTTCTACTGAGAGGACCAGTGTGAGGATCAAAGAAGAAAATGGGGAAGGTATATTATAAAATAATATAAATGTAAGATATTGTTATTGTTGGTTATAAGAGAGAGGTGTGAACCACTTAATAATAAGCAGCAACAACTGTAGTAGAATGAGAGTCAGGAGACTTACATGCTAGTCCTAACTCTACCATGGCTAATTGTGTGATCTTGGACAAATTATATTACCTCTCTGAGCTGTAGTTTTCTCACCTGTGAAGTGAGAATGGTGATAGCACCTATTTCATAGGATTTTGTAAATATCAAATGAAAAACAGATATGAAAGCTGTTTATAAACTGTAAATTTCTATACCAGTTGTCCATATGACATATTTTCATATCTCCAGACTTGGTAGGTTGCTTCACCATCAACTATACTGTTGAAACATAATGTCAAAGTAGTATTTCTCTTGGGCTTACATTCCTCTCTTATCCATACATTTCCAGTAGGAGGATGTCCAAAATCTGCCCTTCCACATCATAAAATCACTGTTCCAATTTGGATCTTTGAAGATAGGAAGTTCTAATTTATCTCTTTCTCTCCCTTTCTCTCTCTCTTTTGCATACTATGTGCCCAGCACTACTCTAGATACTGAGGGTTCTAAAACAAATATGACACAGTCCCTATAAGATGTTCACATCCTAGTAGGTAAGACAAACATTTAAACTGTCACAGAATAATATACTCTCATAAGGTCGTTTATAAGTGCTAAGAGAAAACGAAGGAGGGAATAAGTAATTCTGCTACCTGAGGCAAGGGAAGTGAAATTGGAGCTGGCTTTGAGGGTTCATCAGGGAAAAGGTAAGGGAATTGTGGAAGACATGCTGGGCAGATGGAGTAACATTGAAAGGGCATGGAGGTATGAAAGACCACAGTGGAGTTAAGACTAGTGATTAATGCTCTTCACAGTCAGGATTCTCTCCCCTCTACTTCTTCCACTTCACTCCCTCCTTCGTTTGTTACAAGTCTGTCTCTCTCCCTCACTAGACTATGAGTTCCACTAAAGGCAAGAACGATTCACATTCATGTTTGTAGTTCCTCTTTTCCCAGTCCCAACACTGCATATTGCTATGTACATGGTAATTTTTCAATAAATACTTTATTAAATGCTTCATTTTTGTACTGTTGCAGCCTCTGACATACTATAGCATCCTGCAGCCAAGTTCACTTGATCAAAATTATAAAAAATATTTGACTTTGTATCAGTTATATACAGTCCTGACTTTCACCTTAATAATGGTGAGTTGGGTTAAAATGATTTCTTGTGAGTCACTTATTATCTAGTGGCAATTTGCTTAAAAAGCTGCCTGTAATTGACTTTGTATTTCAGTAAACATTAATACTAATTGTTTGGAAAGCACATTTTTTCACAGTAGAGATTAAAAATAGTGAAAACAATGTACAGCATAACTCTCCAAATGTCTAAAAGTCCATGTAATTACCTTTATGTCATGAGATTTTTTTTATTGGAGTATAGTTGCTTTAAAATATTGTGTTAGCTTAGTTATGGGTGATGTCAACAGGAATGGTAGAGACAGGAACTCCAAAAACCGCTTGTCTATAAAAGCAATGAGAACACAAACAAAACTTGTTAAAGTCAACATTTCCAGAATTCTGGAAATTAAACAAAGACTTGCAGTAATCTAGGGAGTGTTTGTTCTAAACCAAAACACAACAACAACAAACAACTGGCTGAACCATGGTAAGAACAGAAATTGTGGCATTTTAATTTACCCTATTCCCATCTCCTCTCCCAAGATCCATAGTGGCCTTGAAAGCCAACAGCCTCACAATCACACTAGTAATGAAATACAGCAACTTAGAAGCCAATATAGGGATCAGAATGCATTTAGAGCTGCTCCAAAGTACCATCCCCTTAGAATCATCATTATCTGATATGTCTAGCAGTTCCTTAGAATACTTGACTCATAGAGCTTGTCTTTATTTGTCCTGACTTAGTGCTTGGGCATGGTGAAAAGATTTTTCCCCAGGGAGTTTTATCAAAAATAATTAGAGGCTATTGTTTAGCATTGCAGCTGTCTTCAGTTGTAATAACATTTGGGGTAAAAAATAAGCTGACTAAAACTCTTAAACATAAAAACTGGAAACTAGATGTCCATAGGGGACAATGAAAAGCTCCCACATATTCCTGGGGGATCTGGAAGAACACATGTGTGTGCAGGGCTGTGCATGTGCACAGGAAAGACTTGAAAAATCCTTTATCTCTCACCTCTGGCTGACATTAAGGCTCTGTGCATTAGGAAGTGTAGGCTAAGGCAAAGTTATCAAGTGCCTCCTAGAGTGCTGAAAGTGTGTGCCAACATGCACACAAAGTTCCTCTGCAAAGGGAGGGACATTTATTGGTTCAAGGTATTTAAGAAGAACTCTGTTGAACCATTAGCTGACAACTAAGCAATTTCAGGCAGAGACCGCAATGATCACACACAACAAAGAATTCTGTTGAAGAATTTATAGAATTACTTCAGAAGTCACTAAATAACAACTACAATGACAAACGCTGGGAAGAGGCGGAAATATGATTTCCAAAGTTACCACATTATATTACTTAAAATGTCCAGTTTTCAACAACAAAACAATATGAGACATGCAAAGAAATAAGAAAGTGTGGTCCAAGTGATATCAGTATGATGATGGAATAGGAAGTCCCCTGCTTGTATCCCCCCTCAGAGACAATAATTTGACAGCCATCCCTGAACAAAAGTGCCTTTGTGGGAGCTTTCGGATCCAGACACAAAACAGTGAAAACTCAGTGGATGGAGGACCTTCAAGATAGCGGAGGAGTAAGAAGTGGAAATCATCTTCCTCCCAACAAATACATAAAAAATGCATCTAAATGTGGAAAAACTCCTATAGAACACCTACTGAATGTTGGCAGAAGACCTCAGACTTCCCCAAAGGCAAGAAACTCTCCAAGTACCTGGAGAGGTGTGGCTGACAGGGTATTGGTGCTCTGGCCGGGTGTCAGGCCTGAGCATCTTTGGTGGGAGAGCTGAGTTCAGGACATTGGACCAACAGAGACTTCCTGGGCCCCCATAATATCAATCAGTGAGAGCTCTCCCAGAGATCTTCATCTCAATGCTAAGACCCAGCTCCACCCAATGACCAGCAAGCTTCAGTGCTGGACACCCCATGCCAAACAACCAGCAAGACAGGAACACAACCCCACCCATTAGCAGAGAGGCTGCCTAAAATCATAATAAGGTCACAGACACACCAAAACACACCACTGGATGGAGCACTGCCCACCAGAAAGACAAGATTCAGCTTCATCCACCAGAACAGGGGACCAGTCCATTCCACAAGGAAGCCTACACAACTGAATGAACAAACCTTACCCACTGGGGGCAGACACTAAAAACAATGGGAACTATGAACCTGCAGCCTGTGAAAAGGAGTCACCAAACACAGTAGTTAAGAAAAATGAGAAGACAGAGAAATACACAGCAGATGAAGGAGCAAGGTAAAAAACCACCAGACAAAACAAATGAAGAGGAAATAGGCAGTTTACCAGAAAAAGAATTCAGAGTAATAACAGTAAAGATGATCCAAATCTTGGAAATAGAATGGAGAAAATACAAGAAACTTTTAACAAGGACCTAGAAGAACTAAAGAGCGAACAAACAGTGATGAACAACACAATAAATGAAATTAAAAATTCTCTAGAAGGAATCAAGAGCAGAATGACTGAGGGAGAAGAACAGATAAGTGACCTGGAAGACAAAATAATGGAAATAACTACCACAGAGAACAATAAAGAAAAAAGAATGAAAAAGATTGAAGACAGTCTCAGAGACATCTGGTACAACATTAAACACACTAAAATTCGAATTGTAGGGGTCCCAAAGAAGAAGAGGAAAAAAAAAAGGGACTGAGAAAATATTTGAAGAGATTATAGTTGAAAACTTCCCTAATATGGCAAAGGAAAGAGCCAATCAAGTCCAAGAAGCGCAGAGAGTCCCATGCAGGATAAATTCCAGGAGAAACATGCCAAGACACATATTAATCAAACTATCAAAAATTAAATACAAAGAAAAAATATTAAAAGCAGCAATGGAAAAGCAACAAATAACATACAAGGGAATCCCCATAAGGTTAACAGCTGATCTTTCAGCAGAAACTCTGCAAGTCAGAAGAGAGTGGCAGGAGATATTTAAGTGATGAAAGTGAAAAACCTACAACCAAGATTACTCTACCCAGCAAGGATCTCACTGAGATTCGACAGAGAAAATAAAACCTTTACAGACAAGCAAAAGTAAAGAGTTTCAGCACTACCAAACCAGCTTTTCAACAAATGCTAAAGGAACTTCTCTAAGCAGGAAACACAAGAGAAGGAAAAGACTTACAAAAACAAACCCAAAACAATTAAGAAAATGGTAATAGGAACATACATATCAATAATTACCTAAAATGTAAATGGATTAAATGCTCCAACCAAAAGACGCTGACTGGCTGAATGGATACAAAAACAAGACCCATATATATGCTGTCTACGAGACCCACTACAGACCCAGGGACACATACAAACTGAAAGTGAGGGGATGGAAAAAGATATTCCATGCAAATGGAAATCAAAAGAAATCTGGAGTAGCAATTCTCATATCATACCAAATGACTATAAAAGAAAGACTATTACAAGAGACAAAGAAGGACACTACATAATGTTCAGGGGATCAATCCAAGAAGAAGATATAACAATTGTAAATATTTATGCACCTAACATAGGGGCACCTCAATACGTAAGGCAAATGCTAACAGCCATAAAAGGGGATACTGACAGTAACACAGTTATAGTAGGGGACTTTAACACCCCTCTTTCACCAATGGACAGATCATCCAAAATGAAAATAAATAAGGAAACACAAGCGTGAAATGACACATTAAACAAGATGGATTTAATTGATATTTATAGGACATTCAGTCCAAAAACAACAAAATATACTTTCTTCTTAAGTGCTCATGGAATGCTCTCTAGGATAGATCATATCTTGGGTCACAAATCAAGCCTTGGTATATTTAAGAAAACTGAAATCACATCAAGAATCTTTTAGGTCCACAACGCTAAGAGACTAGAAATCAATTACAGGAAAAAAGCCATAAAAATAAAAACACATGGAGGCTGAAAAATACACTACTAAATAACATAGAGATCACTGAAGAAATCAAAGAGGAAATTAAAAAAAAATACCTAGAAGCAAATGACAATGAAAGCAAGACAACCAAAAACCTATGGGATGCAGCAAAAGCAGTTCTAAGAGGGACAATACAATTCTACATCAAGAAACAAGAAAAATCTACAGTAAACAACCTAACCTTACACCTAAAGAAATTAGAGAAAGAACAAACCCCCTGCTAAGTTAGCAAAAATAAAGAAATCATAAAGTTGAAATCAAAAATAAATGAAAAAGAAATGAAGGAAATGATAACAGAGATCAATAAAACTAACAGCTCGTTCTTTGAGAAGATAAAAAAAAATGATAAATCATTAGCCAGACTCATCAAGAAGAAAAGGGAGATGACTCAAATCAATAAAATTAGAAATAAAAAAGGAGAAGTTACAATGGACACCGCAGAAACACAAAGCATCCTAAGAGATTACCACAAGCAACTCTATGCCAATAAAATGGACAACTTGGAAGAAATGGACAAATTCTTAGAAAGGTGTAACCTTCCAAGACTGAACCAGGAAGAAATAGAAAATAGGAAGAGACCAATCAAAAGTACTGAAATCGAAACTTTGATTAAAAATCTTCCAACAAACAAAAGTCCAGGACCAGATGGCTTCACAGGAGAATTCTAATAAATATTTAGAGAAGAGCTAACATCCATCCTTCTCAAACTCTTCCAAAAAACTGCAGAGGAAGGAACACTCACAAACTAATTCTATGAGGCCACTATCACCCTGATACCAAAACCAGACAAACACACTACAAAAAAAGAAAATTAGAGACCAGTGTCACTAATGAATATAGATGCAAATATCCTCAACAAAAAAACTAGCAAATAGAATCCAACAATGCATTAAAAGGATAATACACCATGATCAAGTGGGATTTATCCCAGGGATGCAAGCATTCTTCAATACATGCAAATCAATCAATGTGATACACCATATTAACAAATTGAAAAATAAAAACCATATGATCATCTCAATAGATGCAGAAAGAGCTTTTGACAGAATACAACACCCATTTATGATAGAAACTCTCCAAAGAGTGGGCATAGAGGGAACTTACCTCAACAAAATAAAGGCCGTATATGACAAACCCACAGCAAACATCATTCTCTATGGTGAAAAACTGAAAGCATTTTCTCTAAGATCAGGAACAAGACAAGAATGTGCACTCTCGCCACTATTATTCAACATAGTTTTGAAAGTCCTAGCCACCACAATGAGAGAAGAAAAGGAAATAAAAGGAATACAAATTGGAAAAGAGGAAGAAAAACTGTCACTGTTTGCAGATGACATGACACTATACTTAGAGAATCCTAAGGATGCAACCAGAAAACTATTAGAACTAATCAATGAATTTGGTAAAGTTGAAGGATACAAAATTAACACACAGAAATCTCTTGCATTCTCATACAGTAATATGAAAAATCTGAGAAAAATTAAGGAACCACTCCCATTTACCCTTCCCAGAAAAAGAATAAAATACCTAGGAATAATCCAACCCAGGGAGAAAAAAGACCTGTATGCAGAAAACTATAATACACTTATGGAAGAAATTACAGATGGAGAGATATACCATATTCTTGGACTGGAAGAATCAATATTGTGAAAATGACTATACTACCCAAAGCAATCTACAGATTCAATGAAATCCCTATGAAATTACAAATGGCATTTTTTACAGAACTAGAACAAACAATCTTAAAATTTGTATGGAGACACAAAAGATGCCAAATAGCCAAAGCAGTGTTGAGGGAAAAAATGGAGCTAGAGGAATCAGACTCCCTGACTTCAGACTATACTACAAAGCTACAGTAATCAAAACAATATGGTATCAGCACAAAAACAGAAATATAGATCAATGGAACAGGATAGAAAGCCCAGAGATAAACCTATGGACCTATGGTAAACCAATCTATGACAATGGAGGCAAAGATATACAATGGAGAAAAGACAGCTGCTTCAATAAGTGGTGATGGGAAAACTAGACAGCTACATGTAAAAGAATGAAATTAGAACACTCCCTAACACCATACACTAAAATAAACTCAAAATGGATTAGAGACCTAAATGTAAGACTGGACACTATAGAACTCTTAGAGGAAAACATACGAAGAACAATCTTTGAAATAAATAACAGGAAGATCTTTTTTGATCCACCTCCTAGAGTAATGGAAATAAAAACAAAAATAAACAAATGGGACCTAATGAAACTTAAAAGATTTTGTAAAGCAAACTACAAACAAGATAAAACAACAACTCTCAAAATGGGAGAAACTATTTGCATGTGAATCAATGGACAAAGGATTAATCCCCAAAATATATAAACAGCACATGAAGCTCAATATTAAAAAAACAAACAACCCAATCAAAAAATGAGCAGAAGACCTAAATAGGCATTTCTCCAAAGAAGACATAGAGATGACCATGAAACACATGAAAAGCTGTTCAACATCACTAATAATTAGAGGAATGCAAATCAAAATTACAGTGAGGTATCACTTCACACCAGTTAGAATGGGCATTATCAGAAAATCTACAAACAACAAATGCTGGAGAGAGTGTGGAGAAAAAGGAACCCTCTTGCACTGTTGGTGGGAATGTAAATTGATACAGCCACTATGGAGAACAGTATGGAGGTTCCCTAAAAAACTAAAAATAGAATTAACATATGACCCAGCAATCCCACTACTGGGCATAAACCCAGAGGAGACCATAATTCAAAAAGACACATGCACCCCAATGTTCATTGCAGCATTTTTTACAATAGCCAGGTCATGGAAGCAACCTAAATGCCCATCGACAGATGAATGGATAAAGAAGATGTGGTACATATATTCAATGGAATATTACTCAGCCATGAAAAGGAAAGAAATGGGGTCATTTGTAGAGATGTGGATGGATGTAGAGACTGTCATACAGAGTGAAGTAAGCCAGAAAGAGAAAAAGAAATATCACATATTAACACATATATGTGGAACCTAGAAAAATGGTACAGATGAACCAGTTTGCAGGGCAGAAATAGAGACACAGATATAGAGAAGAAACATATGGACACCAAGGGGAGAAAGGGGAGAAGGGTGTGGTGTGATGAATTGGGAGTTTGGGATTGACATATATACACTAATATGTATAAAGTGGATAAATAATAAGAACCTGCTGTATAAAAAATTAATAAAATAAAATTCAAAACAGAAAAAAGGGAGAAGACTGAAATCAACAAAATTAGAAATGAAAAAAGAGAAGTTACAACGGACACTCCAGTAATACAAAGGACCATGAGAGATTACTACAAGCAAGTATATGCCAAAATAATGGACAACCTTGAAGAAATGGACAAATTTTTAGAAAAGCACAGCCTTCCAAGACTGAACCAGGAAGAAATAGAAAATATAAACAGACCAATCACAAGCAGTGGAATTGAAACTGAGATTAAAAATCTTCCAAAAAAGTCCAGGATGAGATGGCTTCAAAGGTGAATTCTGTCAAACATTTAGAGAAGAGCTAACATGTATACTTCTCAAAGACTTCCAAAATATAGCAGAGGGAGGAACACACCCAAACACATTTTATGAGGCCACAATCACCCTTATACCAAAACCAGACAAAGATGTTACAAAAAAAGAAAACTACAAACCAATATCACAGATGAACATACATGCAAAAATCCTCAGCAAAGTACTAGCAAACTAGATCCAGCAGCACAATAAAAGGATCATACACCACGATCAAATGGCCTTTATCTCAGGAATGCAAGCATTTTTCAATATACGCAAATCAATCAATGTGATAAACCATATTAACAAACAAACAATACAAAAATCTCAGTAGATGCAGAAAAAGCTTCCAACAAAATTCAACATCCATTTATAATAAAAACTCTCCAGAAAGTTGGCATAGATGGAACTTACCTGAGCATAATAAACACCATATATGAAAAACCCACAGCCAACATCATTCACAATGGTGAAAAATTTAAACCATTTCCACTAACATCAGGAATAAGAGAAGGTTGTCCACTCTCACCACTATTATTCAACATAGTTTTGGAAGCTTTAGCCACAGCAATCAGAAAAGAAAAATAAATAAAAGGAATCCTTATTGGAAAAGAAGAATAAAACTGTCAACATGTGCAGATGATATGACACTATACATAGAGAATCCTAACGATGTTACCAGAAAACTACTAGAGGTAATGAATGAATTTGGTAAAGTGGCAGGATACAAAATTAATGCACAGAAATCTCTTGCATTCCTATACACTAATGATGAAAAGTCTGAAAGAGAAATTACTGAAACACTCCAATTTACCATTGCAACAAAAAGAATAAATACCTATGAATAAACCTACCTACAGTGGCAAAAGACCCGTATGCAGAAAACTATAAGACACTGATGAAAGAAACCAAAGACAATACAAACAGATGGAGATGTATACCACGTTCTAGGATTGGAAGAATCAACATTGTGAAAATGACTATACTACCCAAAGCAATCTACAAATTCAATGTAATCCCTGTCAAAGTACCAATGGCATTTTTCACAGAATAGAACAAAAAGTTGCACAATTTGTATGGAAACACAGAAGACCCCAAATAACCAAAGCAATCTTGAGAAAGAAAAATGGAGCTGGAAGAATCAGGCTTCCTGGATTCAGACACTTATACAAAGCTACAGTAACGAAGACAGTATGGCACTGGCACAAAAACAGAAATATAGATCAATGGAACAGGATAGAAAGCCCAGAGATAAACCCATGCACATATGGTTACCTTATTTTTGATAAAGGAGGCAAGAACATACAGTGGAGAAAAGACAGCCTCTTCAATAAACGGTGCTGGGAAAACTGGACAGCTACATGTAAAAGAATGAAATTAGAACACTCCCTAACACCATACATAAAAATACACTCAAAATTGATTAAAGATCTAAAGGTAAGGCCAGACTCTAAAAAACTCTTAGAGGAAAACATAGGCAGAACACTCTATGACATACATCACAGCAAGATCCTTTTTGACCCACCTTCTATAGTAATGAAAATAAAACAGAAATAAACAAATGGGACCTAATGAAACTTAAAAGCTTTTGCACAGCAAAGGAAACCATAAACAAGATGAAAGGACAACCCTAAGAATGGGAGAACATACTTGCAATCAAAGCAACTGACAAATGATTAATCTCAAAAATATACATGCAGCTCATGCAGCTCAGTCTCAAAGTAACAAAAAACCCAATCCAAAAATGGGCAGAAGACCTAAATAGACATTTCTCTAAGGAAGATATACAGATTGCCAACAAACACATGAAAGGATGCTCAACATCAGTAATCTTTAGAGAAATGCAACTCAAAACTACAATGAGGTATCACCTCACACCATTCAGAATGGCCATCATCAACAAATCTACAAACAACAAATGCTTGAGAGTGTGTGGAGAAAAGGGAACACCCTCTCCAGCATGGAATGTAAGAGCGAATGTAAACTGATACAGCCACTATGGAGACTGATATGTAAACTGATACAGCCACTATGGAGAACAGTATGGCGGTTCCTTAAAAAAATTAAAAATAGAACTACCATATGACCCATCTAACCCACTACTAGGCATATAACTTGAGAAAACCATTATTTAAAAATAATCATGCACCACAATGTTCATTGCAGCACTATTTACAATAGCTAGGATATGGAAGCAACCTAGGTGTCCATCAACAGATGAATAGATAAAGAAGATGTGGCACATATATACAATGGAATATTACTCTGCCATAAAAAGAAACAAAATTGAGCTATTTGTAATGAGGTGGATAGACCTAGAGTCTGTCATAGAGTGAAGTAAGTCAGAAAGAGAAAGACAAATACCGTATGCTAACATATATATGGAATTTAAGAAAAAAATATGTCATGAAGAATCTAGGGGTAAGACAGGAATAAGGACACAGACCTACTAGAGAATGGACTTGAGAATATGGGGAGGGGGAACGGTAAGCTGTGACAAAGCGAGAGAGAGGCATGGACATATATACACTACCAAATGTAAGGTAGATAGCTAGTGTGAAGCAGCCGCATAGCAGAGGGAGATCAGCTTCATGCTTTTTGACTACCTGAAGGGGTGGGATAGGGAGGGTGGGAGGGAGGGAGACACAAGAGGGAAGAGATATGGGAACATATGTATATTTATAACTGATTCCCTTTGTTATAGAACAGAACCTAACACACCATTGTAAATCAATTATACTCTAATAAAGATGTTAAAAAAAAAGACCATGTGGCACATATATATAATGCAATATTACTGAGCCAGAAAAAGAAACGAAATTGAGTTATTTGTAGTTAGTTGGATGGACCTAGAGTCTGTCATACAGAGAAGTAAGTCAAAAAAGAAAAACAAATACCATATGCTAACATATGTATATGGAATCTAAAAAAAAAGAAAATGTTCTGAAGAACTTAGGGGCAGGACAGGAATAAAGGCGCAGACATAGAAAATGGAGTTGAGGACACGGGGAGGGGGAAGGGTAAGCTGGGGCAAAGTGAGAGAGTGGCATAGACATATATACAGTACCAAATGTAAAATAGATAGCTACTGGGAAGTAGCTGCATAGCACAAGGAGATCACCTCGGTGATTTGTGACCTAGAGGGGTGGAATAGGGAGGCTGGGAGGGAGACATAAGAAGGAAGTGATATGGGGATGTATGTGTACGTATAGATGATTAATTTTGTTATAAAGCACAAATAACACAACAATATAAAGCAATTATATTGCAATAAAAATGTTTTAAAAATATAACATGAAAAGAAGTAAAAAATGATGTTACCCTGTACCATAAAATTCACAGAAGAAAACATAGGGCATCAGCTGCTTGACATCAGTCTTGGCAATGAATATTTGGATTTGACTCCAAAAGCAAAGCTAACAAAAGCAAAACAATTGGGACTACTTTAAATTAAACAGCTTCTGCAGAGTAATGTAAACCATCAACAAAATGAAAAGACAACCTATCATTTAAGTGAAAATATTTGGAAATTATATATCTAGCAAGTGGTTAATGACTGCAATATACAAAGAACGCATACAAGTCAATAGCGAAAATCCCAAATCATTTGATTAAAGATGGTAGAGAGAGACTTCCCTGGTGGCACAGTGCTTAAGAATCTGCTTGCCAATGCAGGGGACATGGGTTCGAGCCCTGCTCTGGGAAAAGCCCACCTGCTGCAGAGCAACTAAGTCCATATGCCACAACTACTGAGCCTGCCCTCTGAGCCCATGAGCCAAAACTACTGAGCCCATGTGCCACAACTACTTAATCCACCACAACCAACGCCCATGCTCCACAACAAGATATGCCACTGCAATTAGAAGCCCGTGCACCGCAATGAAGAGTAGCCCCTGTTTGCCGCAACTAGAGAAAGCCCGCACACAGGAACAGACTGAATGCAGCCAAATATAAAATTAATTAATTAATTAAAATATTTTTTTTAAAAATTAAAAAATAAAGATAGGTAGAAAATCTGTATATATATTTTTTCTCATGGAAGCCATTTGACACTGAAATTTTTTTTATATTTTAAATTATAGATTTATTTTAATAGATATTGGACTGTATAAACATTTTTTAAAGAAGGCATACAGATGGCCAAGAGACACAGGAAAAGATGCTCAACATCATTAATCATCAGTGAAATGCAATTCAAAGCCACAATCAGATATCATCTCACACCTGTTAGAATGGCTATTGTCAGAAAGACAAGCTATGACAAGTGTTGGCCATGATGTGAAGAAAAGTAGAGCCTTGTTGACTGTAGATGGGAGTGAAAATTGGTGTAACTGCTATGGAAAACAGGATGGAGCTTCCTTAAAATATTGCAAATAAAACTCTCAAAATGATCTCACAAAAAACAAACAAACAAACAAACTCAGTGGAGCCCAAGGCTGATAAGGGCCATTTTGAGAAGGCAGGTCTGTTCCCAAGTTGCTGACTCACCAACCATGGCTATAGTTACAGACCTGGAAACAGCTCTGTTCCCCCTATGTTTGGCCTTGGTCCTGCCACCAGTACCATTTACCAAGGGACCCAGGAAGAGTCATATTTGCCTATGCCTCCAGCAATAGGCTTGCAGAACTTGGTCCTGGATGTGGATCCAAAACTGGACCATGAACCAGTTCCAGTCCCCTCAGCCATGGTCTGGGAGTCCTAGGAGGCAAGACCACTGAGGTGGGTCAAAGTGTAGATTCTGAATCAGCCCCGTAACTGGGCTCCAGATCCTCCTGGCATCAGTCTGAGATTCTGAAAACGTCCTATAACTTGGCTCCTGTCCCTACCAATAACAGTCAGGGAGCACTCCTGCCTGCCAAGGGATGTTGTGGGAGCCACACCCATCTGTGACTCTGGTAGTAGTCCTCCCAAGAACCCATGGGGAAACATAACAATTTGTGCCCCATGAGATTCAGAAAGGGCCCTAAAACTTGGCTCCAGCTCCTACCAGCTGTAGTCTGGGAGCAGTCCTGCCAACCCAGAGGCCTCGCAGGAGACTCACCTGTCTGTACCTCCAGAGATCCTGAAACAGCCTTGTAACTCAGCTCCAGCCCCTCCAAGCCATGGTCAGGGAGCATTCTTGTCTGCCCAGAGTCCGGCTGGGATATATATCCATTGGTGTCCTTGGAGGCAGGCCAACCAACCTTGGTCTGACAGCAGGTGCTAAAATGACCTTATGACTCATCTCTAGCCACACCCAGCCACAGTCTGAGCAGTCCAGCTGGCCCAGGGAAACACTGGGAGACATACCTGTTAGTTCCCTTGGAGGTGAGCAAACCAAACTTGGCCCAACAGCAGATCCTGAAACAGTCCTCTACTTTAGCTCAAGCCCTATCCCAGCTGCAGTTCATGAGCAGCCCTGCCTTTCCAGAGACACAAAACCTGTACTTGCAACCAGAGGGAAGACTGTAGACTACAGTCCAGTTGTAGATTCTGAAAAAGTCCTGTAACGTAGCTCCAGTCCCTTCCAATAGCAGTCAGGGAGCACTTCTGACTGCCAAGGTACTTTATGGGAGCCACACACATCTGTGCCAGGTCTGCAGACCTCAGTCTTAGGTGGGGATTCTGAAGTAACCCTGGGACTCAATTTCAGGTCCTATCAGCCACAGTATAGGGACTGTCCTGCCTGCCAAATGATCCATCCAGTAACCTGGCAGGAATCTTTTCAGGCATCTGGCAGGAGACAAACCTGTCCATGCACCTGGTAACAGACACACTGTCAGTGGACCCAACATGAGTTCTAAAGTGGGCCTTTGTCCCAGTGTCAACCTTACTAAACAAGTTCCTAGAGGCAGCTCCATCCACGCAAGTGCCAGACAGGATTCACACTCAGCTGAGCCCCTGGTAATAGACCCACCAACTGAGGGCCCCACTGCAGACTCATCAAGAGCCACATGAATCAATCCTGAGCCACATGACTCAGCTCCTGAGTGAATGAAGAGCAGCTTCACTGCAATCTTGGAAGTAATTCCATCAATCCAAAGAATCAACAGGAAAAGGCCCTTACCTGCCAAAAGAAGTTTGTAAAACCAGGAGAGATGATTGCTTCTTTAAATGCACACATAAATGCCAGTCTACATGGATACAAATAATCAGGCAAATATAACACCACCAAAATAAATCTCTAGGAATTGACCCCAAATAAATGGAATCTATTAATTGCCTGACAAAGACGTCAAAATAATCTTCCTAAAGAAACTCAATGTGAGGGGGCAGATATCAGAAGCAAGAAGAACTACAATCCTGCAGCCTGTGGAAAAAAACCCACAATCACAGAAAGGTAGACAAGATGAAAAGGCAGAGGGTTATGTACCAGATGAAGGAACAAGATAAAACCCCAGAAAACAACTAAATGAAGTGGAGATAGGCAACCTTCCAGAAAAAGAATTCAGATTAATGATAGTGAAGATGATCCAGGATCACGGAAAAAGAACAGAGGCAAAGATCAAGAAGATGCAAGAAATGTTTAACAAAGACCTAGAAGAATTAAAGAGTAAACAGAGATGAACAATACAATAACTGGAATGAAAATTACACAAAAAGGAATCAATAACAGAATAACTGAGGCAAAAGAACAGATAAGTGACCTGGAAGACAGAATGGTGGAATTCACTGCTGCTGAACAAGAATAAAGAATAAAGAATGAAAAGAAATGAAGACAGCCTAAGAGACCTCTGGAACAACATTAAACACAACAATATTCGCATTATAGGGGTCCCAGAAGGAGAAGAGAGAGAGAAAACACCTGACAAAATATTTGAAGAGATTATAGTCGAAAACTTCCCTAACATGGGAAAGGAAATAGCCACCCAAGTCCAGGAAGTGCAGAGAGTCCCATACAGGATAAACACAAGGAGAAACATGCCAAGACACATAATAAACAAATTGGTAAAAATTAAAGACAGAGAAAAATTATTGAGAGCAGCAAGGGAAAAATGGCAAATAATATACAAGGAAACTCCCATAAGGTTAACAGCTGATTTCTCAGCAGAAACTCTACAAGCCAGAAGGGAGTGGCATGATATACTTAAAGTGATGAAAGAGAAGAACTGACAAACAAGGTTAATCTACCCAGCAAGGATCTCATTCAGATTCGATGGGGAAATCAAAAGCTTTACAGACAAGCAAAAGCTAAGAGAATTCAGCACCACCAAACGAGCTCTACAACAAATGCTAAAGGAACTTCTCTAAGTAGGAAACACAAGAGAAAAAAAAAGGATCTACAAAAACAAACCCAAAACAATTAAGAAAATGGTCATAGGAACATATATATCCATAATTACCTTAAACGTGAATGGATTAAAGGCTCCAACCAAAAGACACTGGCTTGCTGAATGGATACAAAAACAAGACCCATAAATATGCACTCTACAAGAGACCCACTTCAGACCTAGGGACACATACAGACTGAAAGTGAGGGGATGGAAAAAGGTATTTCATGCAAATGGAAATCAAAAGAAAGCTGGAGTAGAAACACTCATATCAGATAAAATAGACTTTAAAATAAAGAATGTTACAAGAGACAAGGAAGGAAACTACATTATGATTAATGGATCAATCCAAGAAGAAGAGATATTAATTATAAATATATATGCACCCAACATAGGAGCACCTCAATACATAAGGTAACTGCTAACAGCTATAAAAGAGGAAATAGACAGTAACACAATAATAGTGGGGACACCATACTTACACCAATGGAGAGATCATCCAAACAGAAAATTAATAAGGAAACAGATGCTTTAAATGACACAGTAGACCAGATAGATTTAATTGATATTTACAGGACATTCCATCTAAAAACAGCAGATTACACTTTCTTCTCAAGTGTGCATGGATCATTCTCCAGGATAGATCACATCTTGGGTCACAAATCAAGCCTCAGGAAATTTAAGAAAATTGAAATCATATCAAGCATCTTCTCTGACAACAACGCTATGAGATTAGAAATAAATTACAGGGGAAAAAGACGTAAAAAACACAAACACATGGAGCTTAAACAATACATTACTAAATAACAAAGAGATCATTGAAGAAATCAAAGACTATATCAAAAAATACCTAGAGACAAATGACAATGAAAACGCAATGATCCAAAACCTATGGGATGCAGCAGAAGCAGTTCTAAGAGGGAAGTTTATAGCTATAAAAGCTTACCTCGAGAAACAAGAAAAAGCTCAAATAAACAATGTAACCTTACACCTAAAGGAACTAGAGAATGCAGAACAAACAAAACGCAAAGGTAGCAGAAGGAAACAAATCATAAAGATCAGAGCAGAAATAAATGAAATAGAAACGAAGAAAACAACAGCAAAGATCAATAAAACTAAAAGCTGGTTCCTTAAGAAGATAAACAGAGCTTCCCTGGTGGCGCAGTGGTTGAGAGTCTGCCTGCCAATGAAGGGGACATGAGTTTGTGCCCCAGTCTGGGAAGATCCCACATGCCACGGAGCGGCTGGGCCAGGGAGCCATGACCTCTGAGCCTGTGCATCTGGAGCCTGTGCTCTGCAGTGGGAGAGGCCACAACAGTGAGAGGCCCGTGTACTGCAAAAAAAAAAAAAAAAAAAAAAAAAAAAAGAAGATAAATAAAATTTATGAACCACTAGCCAGACTCATTAAGAAAGAGAGGGAGTGGACTCAAATCAATTAAATTAAAAATGAAAAAGGAGAAGTTACCAAAGACACTGCAGAAACACAAAGCATCCTAAGAGACTACTATAAGCAACTCTATGCCAATAAAATGGACAACCTGGAAGAAATGGACAAATTCTTAGAAAGTTATAACCATCTAAGACTGAACCAGGAAGAAATAGAAAATATGGACAGGCCAATCACAAGTAATGAAATTGAAACTGAGATTAAAAATCTTCCAACACAAAAGTCTAGGACCAGATGGTTTCATAGGTGAATTCTATCAAACATTTAGAGAAGAGCTAATACCCATCCTTCTTAAAGTCTTCCAAAGTATTGCAGAGAAAGGAATACTCCTAAACTCATTCTATGAGGTCACCTGCACCCTGATTCCAAAACCAGACAAAGATACTACAAAAAAAGAAAATTACAGGCCAATATCACTGATGAATATAGATGCAAAAATCCTCAACAAAATACTAACAAACAGAATCCAACAACACATTAAAAGGATCATACACCATGATCAACTGGGATTTATCCCATGGATGCAAGGATTCTTCAGTACATGCAAATCAATCAATGTGATACATTATATTAACAAATTGAAGAATAAAAACCATATGATCATGTAAAATAGATAGCTAGTGGGAAGCAGCTGCATAGCACAGGGAGATCAGCTTGGTGCTTTGTGACCACGTAGAGGGGTGGGATAGGGAGGGTGGCAGGGAGAGAGATGCAAGAGGAAGCGATATGGGGAAATATGTATATGTATAACTGATTAACGTTGTTATAAAGCAGAAAGCAACACACCAATGTAAAGCAATTATACTCCAATAAAGGTGTTAAAATAAACAACAAAACCATATGATCATCTCAATAGATGCAGAAAAAGCTTTTGAGAAAATTCAACACCGATTTATGATAAAAACTCTCCAGAAAGTGGGCATAGAGGGAACCTACCTCAACGTAATAAAGGCCATGTACGACAAACCCACAGCAAACATCATTCTCAATGGTGAAAAACTGAAAGTGTTTCCTCTAAGATCAGGAAGAAAACAAGGATGTCCATTCTCACCACTATTATTCAACATAGTTTGGAAGTCCTATCCATGGTAATCAGTGAAGAAAAGAAATAAAAGGAATACAAATTGGAAAAGAAGAAGTAAAACTGTCACTGTTTACACATGACATGATACTATATAGAGAGAATCCTAAAGGTGCCACCAGAAAACTACTAGAACTAATCAATGAATTTGGTAAAGTTCTGGGATACAAATTAATGCACAGAAATCTCTTGCATTCCTATATACTAATGATGAAAATCTGAAAGAGAAATTATGGAAACCCTCCCATTTACCATTGCAAGAAAAAGAATAAAATACCTAGGAATAAACCTACCTAGGGAGACAAAAGACCTGCAGGCAGAAAACTATAAGACACTGATGAAAGAAATTAAAGATGATACAAAAAGATGGAGATATACCATGTTCTTGGATTGGAATAATCAGTATTGCGAAAATGACTCTAGTTCCCAAAGCAATCTACAGATTCAATGCAATCCCTATTAAATTTCCAATGGCATTTTTTACAGAACTAGAACAAAAAATCTTAAAATTTGTATGGAGACACAAAAGGCCCTGAATAGCCAAAGCAGTCTTGAGGGAAAAATGTGGAGCTGGAGGAATCAGACTCCCTGACTTCAGACTATACTACAAAGCTACAGTAATCAAGACAATATGGTACTGGCACAAAAACAGAAACATAGATCAATAGAAAAAGATAGAAAGCACAGAGACAAACCCACACACCTACGGTCAGCTAAACTATGACAAAGGAGTCAAGGACATACAATGGAGAAAAGACAGTAACTTCAATAAGTGGTGCTGGGAAAACTGGACAGCTACATGTAAAAGAATGAAATTAGAACTCTCCCTAACACCATACACAAAAACAAACTCAAAATGGATTTGAGACCTAAATGTAAGACCGGACACTATAAAACTCTTAGAGGAAAACACAGGAAGAACACTCTTGGACATAAATGCCAGCAAGAAAGTTTTTGATCCAGCTCCTAAAGTAACAGAAATAAAAACAAAAATAAACAAATGGGACCTAATGAAACTTAAAAGCTTTTGCACAGCAAAGGAAACCATAAACTAGACAAAAAGACAACCCTCAGAATGGGAGAAAATATTTGCATATGAATTAATGGACAAAACATTAATCTCCAAAATATATAAACAGCTCATGCAGCTCAATATTAAAGAAACAAACAACCCAATCCAAAACTGGGCAGAAGACGTAAATAGACATGTCTCCAAAGAAGACATACAGATGGCCAAGAAGCACATGAAAAGCTCCTCAACATTAGAGAAAAGCAAATCAAAACTACAATGAGATATCACCTCACACCAGTTAGAATGGGCATCATCAGAATACCTACAGACAACAAATGCTGGAGAGGGTGTGGAGAAAGTGCAACCCGCTTGCACTGTGGGTGGGAATGTAAATTGATACAGCTACTATGGAGTACAGTATGGAGGCTCCTTAAAAAATTAAAAATAGAATTACCATATGATCCAGCAATCCCACTGCTGGGCATATACCCAGAGAAAACCATAATTCAAAGACACATGCACTCCAATGTTCACTGTAGCACTATTTACAATAGCTAGGTCATGTAAGCAACCTAAATGCCCAGCGAAAGATGAAAAGATAAAGAAGATGTGGTACATATATACAATGGAATATTACTCAGCCATAAAAAGGAATGAAATTGGGCCTTTTGTTGAGGTGTTGATGGATCTAGGGACTGTCATACAGAGTGAAGTAGTCAGAGAGAGAAAAACAAATATCGTAAATTAACGCATATTTCGAACCTAGAAAAATGGTATAGGTGAACCAGTTTGCAGGGCAGAAATAGAGACACACATGTAGAGAACAAACGTATGGACACCAAGGAGGTAAAGCGTCAGGGGGGTGGGGGGCTTGGTTTGATGAATTGGGCGATCGGGATTGACACGTATACACTGATGTGTATAAAATTGATGACTAGCTTCCGGGAAGATGGCGGAAGAGTAAGATACAGAGATAACCTTCCTCCCCACAGATACACCAGAAATATATCTACACGTGGAACAACTCCTACAGAACACCTACTGAATGCTGGCCGAAGACCTCAGACCTCCCAAAAGGCAAGAAACCCCCCACGTACCTGGGTAGGGCAAAAGAATAAACAGAGACAAAAGGATAGGGACGGGATCTGCACCAGTGGGAGGGAGCTGTGAAGGAGGAAAGTTTTTCACACACTAGGAAGCCCCTTCGCAGGCGGAGACTGTGGGTGGCGGATGGGGAAAGCTTTGGAGCCGCGGAGGAGAGCACAGCAGCAAGGGTGCGGAGGACAAAGTGGGCAGAGATTCCCGCACAGAGGATCAGTGCCGACCAGCACTCACCAGCCCGAGAGGCGTGTCTGCTCACCCGCCAGGGCAGGCAGGGCTGGGAGTTGAGCCTCGGGCTTCGGTCGGGGCACTAGGAGAGGACTGGGTTGGCAGTGTGAACACAGCCTGCGGGGGGTAAGTGCGCCACGGCTAGCCGAGAGCGAGTCTGGGGAAAAGTCTGGACCTGCCGAAGAGGCAAGAGACTTTTTCTTCCCTCTTTGTTTCCTGGTGCGCGAGGAGAGGGGAATAAGAGCGCTGCTTAAAGGAGTTCCAGAGTCGGGCGCGAGCCGCAGCTAAAAGCGCGGACCCCAGAGATGGGCATGAGATGCTAAGTCTGCTGCTGCCCCCACCAATAAGCCTGTGTGCGAGCACAGGTCACCATCCACATCCCCCTTCCAGGGAGGCTGTGCAGCCCGCCACTGCCAGGGTCCCGGGATCCAGGGACAACTCCCCCGGGAGAACGCACGTACCGTGCGCCTCAGGCTGGTGCAATCTCACGCTGGCCTCTGCCGCCACAGGCTCGCCCAGCACTCCGTGCCCCTCCCGCCCACCGGCCTGAGTGAGTCAGAGCGCGCAAATCAGCGGCTCCTTTAACCCCGTCCTGTCTGAGCGAAGAACAGACGCCCTCCGGGGACCTACATGCAGAGGCAGGGCCAAATCCAAAGCTGAGCCCCTGGAAGCTGTGAGAACAAAGAAGAGAAAGGGAAATCTCTCCCAGCAGCATCAGAAGCAGTGGATTAAAGCTCCACAATCAACTTGATGTACCCTGCAGCTGTGGAATACATGAATAGACAGCGAATCATCCCAAATTGAGGAGGTGGACTTTGAGAGCAAGATTTATGATTTTTTCACCTTTTCCTCCTTTTGTGTGTGTGTATGCTTCTGTCTGAGATTTTGCCTGTATAGCTTTGCTTCCTCCATTTGTCCTAGGGTTCTACCAACCGTTTTTTTTCGTAATAATTATGTTTTATTTCAATAACTTTATTTTATTTTACTTTACTTTCTTTCTTTCTTCCTTCCTTCCTTCCTTCCTTCCTTTCTTTCTTTCCTTCTTTCTTTCTTCCTTTCTTTCTTTCCTTCCTTCCCTCCTTTAGACAACAAATCATCCCAAATTGAGGAGGTGGACTTTGAGAGCAAGATTTATGGTTTTTTCCCCTTTTCCTCTTTTTCTGAATGTGTATGTGTATACTTCTGGGTGAGATTTTGTCTCTATAGCTTTGCTTCCACCATTTGTCCTAGAGTTCTATCTGTTCTTTTTTTTTTCTTAATAATTATTTTTTATTTTAATAAATTTATTATATTTTATCTTACTTTATTTTATTTTACTTTATCTTCTTTATTTCTTTTATTCCTTCTTTCCCTCCTTCCTTCCTTCCTTCCTCACTCCCTCCCTCCCTTCTTTCTTTCTTTCTACTTCTACTAATACTTTCTTTCTATATTTTCCCCCTTTTATTCTGAGCTGTGTGGATGAACAGCTCTTGGTGCTGCAGCCAGGAGTCAGTGCTGTGCCTCTGAGGTGGGAGAGCCAACTTAAGGACACTGGTCCACAAGAGACCTCACAGCTCTACATAATATCAAATGGCAAAAATCTTCCAGAGATCTCCATCTCAACACCAGCAACCATCTTCACTCAATGATCAGCAAGCTACAGTGCTGGACATATTATGCCAAACAACTAGCAAGAAAGGAACACAACCCCACCCATTAGCAGAGAGGCTGCCTAAAATCATAATAAGTCCACAGACACCCCAAAACACACCACCAGACGTGGACCTGCCCACCAGAAAAACAAGATCCAGCCTCATCCACCAGAACACAGGCACTAGTCCCCTCCACCAGGAGGCATACACAACCCAGTGAACCAACCTTAACCACTGGGGAAAGACACCAAAAACAACGGGAACTATGAACCTGCAGCCTGCACAAAGGAAACCCCAAACACAGTAAGATAAGCAAAATGAGAAGACAGAAAAACACACAGCAGATGAAAGAGCAAGATAAAAACCCACCAGAACTAACAAATGAAGAGGAAATAGGCAGTCTACCTGAAAAAGAATTCAGAATAATGATAGTAAAGATGATACAAAATCTTGGAAATAGAATAGACAAAATGCAAGAAACATTTAACAAGGACCTAGAAGAACTAAAGATGAAACAAACAACAATGAACAACACAGTAAATGAAGTTACAAATACTCTAGATGGGATCGATAGCAGAATAACTGAGGGAGAAGAACGGATAAGTGACCTGGAAGATAAAATAGTGGAAATAACTATTGCAGAGCAGAATAAAGAAAAAAGAATGAAAAGAACTGAGGACAGTCTCAGAGACCTCTGGGAAAACATCAAATGTACCAACATTCAAATTATAGGGGTTCCAGAAGAAGAAGAGAAAAAGAAAGGGACTGAGAAAATATTTGAAGAGATTATAGTTGAAAACTTCCCTAATATGGGAAAGGAAATAGTTAATCAAGTCCAGGAAGCACAGAGAGTCCCATAAAGGATAAATCCAAAGAGAAATACGCCAAGACACATATTAATCAAACTGTCAAAAATTAAACACAAAGAAAACCTATTAAAAGCAGCAAGGGAAAAACAACAAATAACACACAAGAGAATCCCCATAAGGTTAACAGCTGATCTCTGAGCAGAAGCCCTACAAGCCAGAAGGGAGTGGCAGGACATACTGAAAGTGATGAAGGAGAAAAACCTGCAACCAAGATTACTCTACCCAGAAAGGATCTCATTCAGATTTGATGGAGAAATTAAAAGCTTTACAGACAAGCAAAAGCTGAGAGAGTTCAGCACCACCAAACCAGCTTTACAACTGCTAAAGGAACTTCTCTAGGCAAAAAATGTAACAGAAGGAAAAGACCTACAATAATGAACCCAAAACAATTAAGAAAATGGGAATAGTAACATACATATTGATAATTACCTTAAATCTAAATGGACTAAATGCTCCCGCAAAAAGACACGGATTGGCTGAATGGATACAAAAACAAGACCCATATATTGGCTGTCTACAAGAGACCCACTTCAGACCTAGAGACACATACAGACTGAAAGTAAGGGGATGGAAAGAGATATTTCATGCAAATGGAAACCAAAAAAAAAGCTGGAGTAGCAATTCTCATATCAGAGAAAAATTGACTTTAAAATAAAGACTATTAGAAGAGACAAAGGAGGACACTACATAATGATCAAGGGATCGATGCAAGAAGAAGATATAACAATTGTAAAAATTTATGCATCCAACATACGGCACCTCAATACATAAGGCAAATACTAACAGCCATAAAAGGGGAAATAGACAGTAACACATTCAAAGTAGTGTACTTTAACACCCCACTTTCACCAATGGAAAGATCATCCAAAATGAAAATAAATAAGGAAACACAGCTTTAAATGATACATAAAACAAGATGGACTTAATTGGTATTTATAGGACATTTCATCCAAAAACAACAGAATACACAATTTTCTCAAGTGCTCATGAAACATTCTCCAGGATAGATCATATCTTGGGTCACAAATCAAGCCTCGGTAAATTTAAGAAAATTGAAATTGTATCAAGTACCTTTTGGGACCACAATGCTATGAGACTAGATATCAATTACAGGAAAATATTTGTAAAAAATACAAACACATGGAGGCTAAACAACACACTACTTAACAACGAAGTGATCACTGTATAAATCAAAGAGGAAATAAAAAAAATACCTAGAAACAAATGACAATTGAGACACAATGACCCAAAATCTATGGGATGCAGCAAATGTAGTTCTAAGAGGGAAGTTTACAGCAATACAATCCCACTTAATAAACAGGAAACATATCGAATAAACAACCTAACCTTGCATCTAAAGCAATTAGAAAAGAAGAAAAAAATCCCCAAAGTAAGCAGAAGGAAAAAAATCATAAAAATCAGATCAGAAATAAATGAAAAAGAAATGAAGGAAATGATAGCAAAGATTAATAAAACTAAAAGGTGGTTCTTTGAGAAGATAAACAAAATTGATAAACCATTAGCCAGACTCATCAAGAAAAAAAGGGAGAAGTCTCAAATCAATAGAATTAGAAGTGAAAAAGGAAAAGTAACAATTGACACTACAGAAGTACAAAAGATGATGAGAGATTACTACAAGCAACTCTATGCCAAAAAAATAGACAACCTGGAAGAAATGGACAAATTCTGAGAAATGCATAACCTGCCAAGACTGAATCAGGAAGAAATAGAAAATATGAACAGACCAATCACAAGCACTGAAATTGAAACTGTGATTAAAATCTTCCAAAAAACAAAAGCCAAGGACCAAATGGCTTCACAGGCGAATTCTATCAAGCATTTAGAGGAGCTAACACCTATCTTTCTCAAACTTTTCCAAAATATAGCAGAGGGAGGAGCACTCCCAAACTCATTCTCTGAGGCCAACATCACCTTGTTACCAAAACCAAAGAAGGATATCACAAAGAAAGAAAACTACAGGTCAATATCACTGAGGAACATAGATGCAAAAATCCTCAACAAAATACTAGCAAACAGAATCCAACAGCACATTAAAAGGATCATACACCATGATCAAGTGGGGTTTATTCCAGGTGCAAGGATTCTTCAATATATGCAAATTGATCAATGTGATAAACCTTATTAACAAATTGAAGGAGAAAAACCATATGAACATCTCAATAGATGCAGAGAAATCTTTCGACAAAATTCAACACCCATTTATGATAAAAAACCCTGCAGAAAGTAGGCATAGAGGGAAATTTCCTCAATATCATAAAGGCCATATATGACAAACCCACAGCCAACATCGTACTCAATGGTGAAAAACTGAAAGCATTTATACTAAGATCAGGAACAAGACAAGGTTGCCACTCTCACCACTCTTATTCAACATAGTTTTGGAAGTTTTAGCCACAGCAATCAGTGAAGAAAAGGAAATAAATGGAAACCAAATCAGAAAAGAATAAATAAATCTGTCACTGTTTGCAGATGACATGATACTATACATAGAGAATCCTGAAGATGCTACCAGAAAACTACTAGAGCTAATCAATGAATTTGGTAAAGTAACAGGATACAAAATTAATGCACAGAAATCTGTGGCATACCTATACACTAACGATGAAAAATCTGAAAGTGAAATCAAGAAAACACTCCCATTTACCATTGCAACAAAAAGAATAAAATATCTACGAATAAACCTACCTAAGGAAACAAAAGACCTGTATGCAGAAAATTATAAGACACTGATGAAAGAAACTAAACATGATACAAATAGATGGAGACATATACCATGTTCTTGGATTGGAAGAATCAACATTGTGAAAATGACTCTACTACCCAAAGCAATCCCTATCAAAATACCACCGGCGTTTTTCACAGAACTAGAACAAAACATTTTAAAATTTGTATGGAAACACAAAAGACCCCGAATAACCAAAGCAATCTTGAGAAAGAAAAATGGAGCTGGAGGAGTCAGGCTCCCTGACTTCAGATTATACTACAAAGCTACAGTAATCAAGACAGCATGGTACTGGCACAAAAACAGAAAGATAGATCAATGGAACAGGATAGAAAGCCCAGAGATAAACCCACGAACATATGGTCACTTTATCTTTGATAAAGGAGGCAGGAATGTACAGCAGAGAAAGGACAGCCTCTTCAGTAAGTGGTGCTGGGAAAACTGGATGGGTACATGTATAAGTATGAGATTAGATCACTCCCTAACACCATACACAAAAATAAACTCAAAAGGGATTAAAGACCTAATTGTAAGGCCAGAAACTATCAAACTCTTAAAGGAAAACATAGGCAGAACACTCTATGACATAAATCACAGCAAGATCCTTTTTGACCCACCTCCTAGACAAATGGAAATAAAAACAAAAATAAACAAATGGGACCTAATGAAATGTAAAAGCTTTTGCACAGTAAAGGAAACCATAAACAAGACTAAAAGACAACCCTCAGAATGGGAGAAAACATTTTCAAATGAAGCAACTGACAAAGGATTAATTTCCAAAATTTATAAGCAGCTCATGCAGCTCAATAGCAAAAAATCAAACAACCCAATCCAAAAATGGGTAGAAGACCTAAATAGACATTTCTCCAAAGAAGATATACAGACTGCCAACAAACACATGAAAGAATGCTCAACATCATTAATCATTACAGAAATGCAAATCAAAACTACAATGAGATATCATCTCACACCAGTCAGAATGGCCATCATCAAAAAATCTAGAAACAATAAATGCTGGAGAGGGTGTGGAGAAAAGGGAACATTCTTACACTGTTGGTGGGAATGTAAATTGATACAGCCACTATAGAGAACAGTATGGAGGTTCCTTGAAAATGTAAAAATAGGACTACCATACGACCTAGCAATCCCACTACTGGGCATACACCCTGAGAAATCCATAATTCAAAGAGAGTCATGTACCTAAATGTTCATTGCAGCTCTATTTACAACAGCCAGGACATGGAATTAACCTAAGTGTCCATCAACAGATGAATGGATAAAGAAGATGTGGCACATATATACAATGGAATATTACTCTGCCATAAAAAGAAACGAAATTGAGCTATTTGTAATGAGGTGCATAGACCTAGAGTCTGTCATACAGAGTGAAGTAAGTCAGGAAGAGAGAGACAAATACCGTAGGTTAACACATATATACGGAATTTAACAAAATATGTCATGAAGAACCTCTGGGCAAGACAGGAATAAAGGCACAGACCTACTGGAGAATGGACTTGAAGATATGGGGAGGGGAAAGTGTAAGCCATGACAAAGCGAGAGAGAGGCATGGACATATATACACTACCAAACGTAAGGTAGATAGCTAGTGGGTAGCAGCCACATAGCACAGGGAGATCAGCTCAGTGCTTTGTGACCGCCTGGAGGGGTGGGATAGGTAGGGTGGGAGGGAGGGAGACGCAAGAGGGAAGAGGTATGGGAACATATGTATATGTATAACTGATTCACTTTGTTATAAAGCAGAAACTAACACACCATTGTAAAGCAATTATACTCCAATAAAGATTTTTTTAAAAATGAAATCAAAAAGTATCTTGCTGTGATTTATGTCATAGTGTGCTCTTCCTATGTTTTCCTCTAAGTGTTTTATAGTATCTGTCCTTATATTTCGGTGTTTACTCTCTTTTGAATTTATTTTTGTGTATTGTGTTAGGGAGTGTTCTAATTTCATTCTTTTACATGTAGTTGTCCACTTTTCTCAGCACCACTTATTGAAGAGACTGTCTTTTCCCCATTGTATATTCTTGCCACCTTTGTCATGCATTAGGTGATCATATGTGCAGGGGTTTATCTCTGGGCTTTCTATCCTGTGCCGTTGAACTGTGTTTCTGTGCCAGTGCCATACTGTTTTGATTACTGTAGCTTTGTAGTATAGTCTGAAGTCAGGGAGCCTGATTCTTCCACCTACATTTTTCTGTCTCAAGCTTGTCTATTTGGGGTCTTTCGTTTTGCATACAAATTGTAAAATCTTTTGTTCTAATTCTGTGGAAAATGCCATTGGTAATTTGAATAAGATTGTATTGAATCTGTAGATTAATTTGGGTATTTTGGTCATTTTCACAATATTGATTCTTCCAATCCAGGAGCATGGTATATCTCTCCATCTCTTTGTGTTCTTTGATTGTCTTTGATTTCTTTCATCAGTATCTTATTGTTTTCTGCATACAGGTTTTTGTGTCCTTAGATAGGTTTATTCCTAGGCATTTTATTCTTTTTGTTACAATGGTAAATGGGAGTGTTTCCATAGTTTCTCTTTCTGATCTTTCATTGTTAGTGTGTAGGAATGTGAGATTTCTGTGTATTAATTTTGTATCCTGCAACTTACTAAATTCATTGATTAGTTCCAGTAGTTTTCTGGTGGCATCTTTAGGATTTTCTGTGTAGAATGTCATGTCATCCGCAAGCAGTGACAGTTTTACTTCTTTCCCAATTTGGATTCCTTTTATTTCTTTTCCTTCTCTGATTGTGTTGGCCAGGAATTCCAAAACTATGTTGAATAATAGTAGTGAGTGAGCACCCTTTTCTAGTTCCTGATCTTAGCGGAAATGCTTTCAATTTTTCACCATTGAGAGTGATGTTTCCTGTGGGTTTGTCATACACGGTCTTTAATTTTTGAGGTAGGTTCCCTCTATGCCCACATTCTGGAAAGTTTTTATCATAAATGGGTGTTGAATTTTTTCAAACACTTTTTAGGCATCTATTGAGATGACCATATGATTTTTATTTTTCAGGTTGTTAATATGATGTATCACATTGATTGATTTGTGTATATTGAAGAATCCTTGCATTGCTGGGATAAATCCCACCTGATCATGGTGTATGATTCTCCTAATGTGTTGTTGGATTTTTTGCTAGTGTTTTGTTGAGATTTTTGTGTCTATGTTCATCAGTGATATCGGTTGGTAATTTTCTTTTTTTCTCTTATCTTTGTCTGGTTTTTGTATCAAGGAGCTTGTGGCCTCATAGAATGAATTTGGGAGTGTTCCTTGCTTTTCAATTTTTTGGAAGAGATTGAGAAGGAAACCTGGTAGGTCTTCTCTAACTGTTTGATAGAATAGGCCTGTGAAGCCATCAGGTCCTGGGCTTTTGTTTTTTGTAATTTTTAAAATCACAGTTTCAGCTTCATTACTTGTGACTGGTCTGTTCATATTTTCTTTTTTTCTTTTTTTTTTTTTTTGTGGTACGTGGGCCTCTCACTGTTGTGGCCTCTCCTGTTGCAGAGCACAGGCTCCGGACACGCAGGCTCAGTGGCCATGGCTCACAGGCCCAGCCGCTCTGCGGCACGTGGGATCCTCCTGGACCGGGGCATGAACCTGTGTCCCCTGCATCGGCAGGCGGACTCTCAACCACTGCGCCACTGGGGAAGCCCCTGTTCAAATTTTCTATTTCTTCCTGGATCAGACTTGGAAGGTTGTACTTTTCTATGAATTTGTCCATTTCTTCCAGCCTGTCCTTTTTATTGGCATATAATTTCTTATGATCCTTTGTATTTGATCTTCTTATGATCCTTTGTATTTCTGTGGTGTCAGCTGTAACTTCTGCTTTTTCATTTTTAATTTTATTGATTTGCATCCTCTCCCTTTTTTTTCTTAGTGAGTCTGGTTAAAGGTTTATCAATTTTTTTATCTCCTCAGTGAACCAGCTTTTAGTTTCATTGATGTTTGCTATTGTTTTCTTCATTTCTATTTCATTTATTTCTACTCTGATCTTTATGATTTCTTTCCTTCTGCTATCTTGTTTTTTTGTTTTCATTCTTTCTCTATTTTCTTTAGATGTAGTTTAGGTTGTTTATTTGAGATTTTTCTTGTTTCTCTAGGTAGTATTGTATTGCTATAAACTTCCCTCTTAGAACTGCTTTGCTGCATCCCATAGGTTTGGGGTCGTTTTGTTTTTGTTGTCATTTGATTCTAAGTTTTTTTTTTGTTTGATTTTTGTAGTGATCTCTTGGTTATTTAGTAACATATTGTTTAGCCTCTATCTGTTTGTGTTTTTTACAGTTTTTTCCCTGTAATTGATTTCTAATCTCACAGCATTGTGGTTGGAGAAGGTGCTTGATACTATTTCAGTTTTCCTAAATTTACTTAGACTTGATTTGTGGCCCAAGATGTGATCTATCCTGGAGAATGTTCCATGAGCACTTGAGAAGAATGTGTATTCTGTTGCTTTTGGATGGAATGTCCTATAAATATCAATTATGTCTATCTGGTCAACTTTGTCATTTAAGGCTCTTGTTTCTTTATTAATTTTCTGTCTGGATGATCTGTCCATTGGTATAAGTGTGGTGCTAAAGTCCCCCACTCTTACTGTGTTACTGTTGACTTCCCCTTTTATGGCTGTTAGCATTTGCCTTATGTATTGAGGTGCTCCTATGTTGGGTGCATAAATATTTACAATTGTTATATCATCTTCTTGGATTGATTCCTTACTCATTATGCAGTGTCCTTTCTTGTCTCTTGTAATAATCTTCATTTTAAAGTCTATTTTATCTGATATGAGTATTGCTACTCCAGCTCTCTTTTGATTTCCATTTGCATGGAATACCTTTTTCCATCCCCTTGCTTTCAATCTGTATGTGTCCCTAGGTCTGAAGTGGGTCTCTTGTAGACAGCGTATATACAGGTCTTGTTTTTATATCCATTCAGCCAGTCTGTGTCTTTTAGTTGGAGCATATAATCCTTTTACATTTAAGGTTATTATGATACGTATGTTATTATTACTATATTCTTAATTATTTTGGGTTTGGTTTTGTAGGTCTGTTTCTTCTCTTGTGTTTCCCACCTAGAGAAGTTCCTTTAGCATTTGTTTTAAAGCTGGTTTGATGGTGCTGATTTCTCTTAGCTTTTGCTTGTTTGTAAAGCTTTTGATTTTTCTGTTGAATCTGATTGAGATCTTTGCTGGGTAGAGTAATCTTGGTTGTAGGTTTCTTCCTTTCATCACTTTAAAAATATCCTGCTATTCCCTTCTGGCCTGAAGAGTTTCAGCTGAAGAATCAGCTGATAACCTCACGGGGATTCCCTTGTATATTATTGGTTGCTTTTCCCTTGTTGCTTTTAATATTTTTTCTTTGTATTTAATTTTTGCTAGTTTTATTTATATGTGTCTCAGCATGTTTCTTCTTTAGTTTATTTTGTATGGGACTATCAGTGCTTCCTCGACTTGTATGACTATTTCCTTGCCCATGTTAGGGAAGTTTTTGACTATAATCTCTTCAAATATTTTCTCAGACCATTTCTCTTTCTCTTCTTCTCTACAACCCCTACAATTCAAATGTTGTTTCACTTAATGTTGTCCCAGAGATCTCTGAGAATATCTTCTTTTCTTTTGATTCTTTTTTCTTTATTCTGCTCCACAGCAGTTATTTCCACCATTCTATCTTCCAGCTCACTTATTCATTCTTCTGCCTCAGTTACTCTGCTATTGATTCCTTGTAGTGTATTTTTCATTTCACTTATTGTGTTGTTCATCACTGATTGTTCTTTAATTCTTCTAAGTCCTTGTTAACCATTTCTTGTACCTTCTCGATCTGTGCCACCATTCTATTTCTGAGATCTTGAATCATCTTTGCTATCATTACTTTGAATTCTTTTTCAGGTATATTGCCTATTTCATCTTCATTTATTTGGTCTTATGGATTTTTACCTTGCTCTTTCATCTGAAACATATTTCTCTGTCATCTCATTTTGTCTAACTTACTGCATTTATGGTCTCCTTTCTGTAGGCCGCAGTGTTGTAGTTCCTTTTGCTTCTGTTTTCTGCCCCCTGGTAGGTGAGGTTGGTCCAGGGGCTTGTGTAAGCTTCCTTGTGGCAGGGACTGGTGCCTGCACTCTGATGGGTGGAGTTGGATCTTTTCCCTCTGATGGGCAGGGATGCATCAGGGAGTGTCTTTTGGGGTATCTGTGAGATTAGTATGACTTTTGGCAGCCTGTCTGCTGGTGGGTGGGGCTATTTTCCTGTCTTGCTGGTTGTTTGGCATGACGTTTTCAGCACTGGAGCATGCAAGCAGTTGGGTGGAGCCAGATATTGGTGTTGAGATTTATACCTGTTGGGGGAGCACATGGTGGTTAATATTCCCTGGGTCTGGGAATTCTCTGGTGGTCCACCCTCCTAGACTTGGTGCTCTCACCCTGGATATCCAGGCCCAACCTTTGGCCAGGGAACTGACAGCCTGTTAGCTGTGCAGTGCAGCCAGAGGAAAAAGAAAAGGAAAAGAAAGAAAACATACAAAGAAAACACAAGGCAAATATGAAAAACAAACAACACAAAAAAAGAAAAAAGATAACAGACAAACCAAAAGCAGGACAAATAATAAAAACAAAATGAACAAACAGAAACTGACAAAAAGGAAAGAAAACAAAAAACAAGAGAACAAACAAAAAAACAAGAGAACTCAAAAATGAAAACAGTCAGTAAAAACTGAACTAAGAAAAACAAAAAATAAAAATGTAAACAAAAATAGAAAGCAGGGGCTTCCCTGGTGGTGCAGTGGTTGAGGGTCCACCTGCTGATGCAGAGGACACGGGTTCATGCCCCAGTCTGGGAGGATCGCACATGCCGCGGAGCAGCTGGACCCATGAGCCATGGCCACTGAGCCTGCGCATGCAGAGCCTGTGCTCTGCAACGTGAGAGGCCACAGCAGTGAGAGGCCTGTGTACCACAAAAAAAAAAAAGAAAAAGCAAACTAAAAAAAGCAAACATAAAACAAACCCACAAAAATGATTTTTAAAAAACCCCAAAGAACAAAAACAAGAAAAACCCAAAACAACAACAAAGTAAAAATATGTAGTAAATTTTTTAAATAAAAAAATAAAAGTGACAACAACAACCACTGAACAAAACAAAACAAACAAAAATAATATTAATAAGAATATTTTCCTGGTTCCTGTGCTTTCAGTGTTCTTCCTGTCACAGTGAGCCACAACCAACCCTCATATCTCCAGGAGGCCCTCCTATACCTCTAAGTATGTCTCTGGACATGCTGTGGGCACTGTGGGGGCAGCTCAGACTCTGACCTGGCCCAACTCCTGCGTGTACTTGCCCCCAAAGTCCATTGCTGCTATAGCTAGACCAGTCTCAGTTGTGGGAACACTCATTCTCTATTCAGATATTGCACAGTTGCAGGGTTTACCAAGCCAATTGTGGGGAGTTAATCCACTGCTTGTACCAGTGCACAGAGAGATTTCCATTCATCTTCCTTATTCACACCACCTTTGGGGCTCAGCTTTGGTTTTAGCCCCACCTTTGCATGTGCACCACCCTCAGGTGTCTTTTCCCCACCAGGCTAGAGGGAGCAAAAAGAAGCGACTGATTGGGGAACACTTATGCACTCAGGCTGGGGTAGGGTATGGCAGCTACTACAGGGGTGTGCACACAGTTCCTGTGGCAGTGGAGACCAGTAGGCAGTTGCAACAGACTGGGGTGTGCTCACTATGGTGGGAGTCCCTCCCAGTGCCCACAGAAGCAGGAGCTGGCATGTGGTGGTGGTGGTGGTCCTGCCCCTTGCACACCACTCAACAATCTCACCTCATTTCCTAAGCACACCACGCTTCCTCTAGGGGCATTCCTTGCTATGGAGCCCCTCACTCCTGTTCCCTCAGGTTGTCTCTGCACAGCCAACAGCTCTCCTCTTCTTGGATCCAATATCTTAACCCCATGCTTTAGCACTCAGCCCACACCAGCTTTGGCAGATTCCTGTCTCAGTCAGGGATGCCCAGGGATGATTCCCAAGAAGGCTTTGGCATGGATGGTGCTGAAGACCTCAGAGCCTACAGGGGCAGAGGAGGCCTTGGCTTGAGCAGGGGGCAAACCTACTCAGATGGGTGCCCCTCCCAGTGCCCATGGAGGCTGAAGGGGGTTGCAATGGTGGCCCTGCCCCTTGTGTGCCACTGAGCAATGACACTTTACTTCTATGTTTTCCTGGGCTTCTTCTGCAAACCTTCCTAGTTGTGGAGCTCCTTACTCCTGTCCCTTCAGGCTGTCTTTTCACAGCCAACAGCTGTCGCCTCCCTGGGTCTTCACTTTGAGCCCACTTTCCAGCACCCAGCCCCCTTCTACAACAGGAGACACAAGACTCAGACTGGGGTGTGCAGGGCTGTGGCACAGACCATGTGTTCAGTTCTTACTTTGTCCTGCCTTCCACAGACTGTCCACTGTGTTCCCCTTCAATCCCCCAAAGTTCCCTTTATGTCCTAGCTGATTTCCCCACCATGAGGGGTTTTTCTGAGTGCAGTAACTTCTCTTCATCTTCCCACCAGGGTTGCTGGTCCTTTTTTTGATTACTCTTTTCTTTTTTTTTTGTTGCTTTCATCTTACCCTGTTGTGATGGGATTTTTCTTGTCTTTTTAAGTGTGCAAAATCTTCCTCTAATGTTCGTCAGGTTCTCTGTGAGAATTGTCCCATTTGTAGATGTATCTTTGATGTACTTGTGAGGAGAGACAAATTCTTTGTCCTCCTATTCCACCACCTTGACTCGTCCCCCTATCGTGTCTTTTATAATAACACAGTTACCTTTACTGGTGCTGTTTGTTCATGTAGATTCCAGTTACCTCCTGGGATCACTTGCTTTCATCCTGAAGAACTGCCTTTAGTATTTCTTGTAAAGTTGGCTTGCTAACAACAAATTCTCCCAGTTTTTGTTTATCTAAGAAAGTTTGTTATTTCTCCTTCATTTCGGAATGATAGCTTTGTTAGATATAATATTCTTGGTTGATTGCTTTTTATTTGATCAATTTAAATATGTGATAATACTGCCTCCCAGCCTCTCCTGCTGAGAAGTTAGCCATAAATCATATTGGGTTTCTTATGTTCTGATGTGTCATTTTTCTGTTGATGCTTTCAACATTTTCTGCTTTGACATTCAGAAATTTTCATATGATGTGTTAATTTATAGGTCTTTTTGTGTTTATCCTTCTAGGAACTTATTAAGCTTCTTGGATTTATAGGTTATCATCTTTCAATAAATTTGGAAAATTTTCAGACAGTATTTCTTTGAATATTTTTTCTTCTCCTTTCCATTCTTCCACCACTCTTTCAGTACTCCCATTGTGTTTATATGGTGTGCTTAGTGGTATTCCACATTTCTTTCAAGGTCTGTCCATTTTTCTTCATTATTTTTGTTCTTTGTTTTTGGCTTGCATAATCTCTACTGATCAATTTTCAAGTCTGCTAATTTTTTCTTCTGCTAGTTCAAATCTGTTGTGCTCCTTTAGTGATTGTTTTCATAACATTTATTTTTTTTAACTCCATAGTTTCTATTTATCCTTTTTAAAAAATAATTTCTATCTTTATTGATATTCTCTATTTGAGGCATTATATCTTCCTTTATTTCTTTAATCATGATTTCCTTTATTTCTGTGAACATATTTATAAAGATGTCATAGTTTCCTGTGGCTGCTGTAACAAAGTACAATAAACAGAGTCACTTGAAAAAAGGAAATTTATAGTCTACAATTATAGAGTCTAGAAGTCTGAGATTAATGTGTCAGCAGGACCATGCTTTCTCTGAAGGTGCTATGGATGTTTCTGTTCCAGACCTCTCTCCTAGCTTCTGGTAGTTCCTTGGTTTATGGCAGCATAACTCCAGTCTTCATATGGAATTCTCCTATAATGCCTTGTCTCTGTCCAATTTTCCCATTTTTATAAGGACATGAGTCATATTGGATTTGGGACCCACCCTACTTTAGTATGATCTCATCTTAACTAATTTCATCTTTAATGACCCTATTTCCAAATAGTCACATTATGAGGTACTGAGGATTAGGACTTCAACGTATGAATTTTGGGGAATACAATTCAACTCATAACAAAAGCTACTTTGAAATATTTTTCTTTTGACTCCAACATTTGATTGCTCTCACTGGCAGCTTCTGTTTCTTGATTTTTTTTTTTTGGTATATGGGTCATACTTTTCTGTTTCTTTGTATGCTTCATAATTTTTGTTGTCAACTGGACATTTTAGATAATATGTTGTAGCAAATCTGGATAATGGTCCCCTCTCCAGGGGCTTTTATTGTTATTTCCTTGTGTATTTGTTTATTGAGTGACTGGATTATTTTAGTGAAGTCTATACCCCCACTCCCAATGTCAAGCCTCTGATATTATTCCTCAGGTAGGCACAACTTTTGGTACATCCATAGTCACCCTGGGATGCCAGTGGTACTGGCAGGGTTCTCTTCTCTTTCCCTGACCACATACCCAGTGGTTAGACTCCACTAATTGCTGGCTGATTGCCTTAATGTTTTTAATAGTGCCCTGGGGCATAAGTTACTTTACAAATAAATTCAATCAAATTATAGCTCCTTTGATGAATAGGGTCTGAGGTCAATATTTGACACTTGTTCTCACACTGGCAGGCCTCTTTTTAGCTGTCTTACTCCCTGTTTTCCTCTTGTGAGCTTGTTGGCCTACAGTCTAGCCTGTATTTTCATTAGATCTACATTTCTTTCCAATTGTCCTTCACCAACCTCCACTGTTGTTGAGATTACCCTCAGGATTAAACTTCTCCTCACTTTGTTGCAAATGACGTTAGCTCCTTTAGGAAAAGATTGCAAGCTATCTGTTTTATGGCAAAATCTCTGTGCCAGGGCTGTGGAGCTGGAGGTGGGGAAAAATGGCAAACTTCTTTCTGAATGACATTCTCACTGTAGTAGCCTAGTAGTGGTGGGGCAGGAGACTGAGGTCCTTTTGGCTTGCTTCTCCTCCTGTGGAAACACTGCCTCATGAGCTGTGGAATGGCTATCAGAGCCCCAATATAATTACTGCACTATGTCCGAGGTAAAGCTTCTGTTCCACAAGTGGGGTGGGACAGAAGAAAGGAGTCTACCTCTTTTTATTGTACTTGCTTAGGACTTAGCCACAGCAATGGGTAGCTGAGGGCAGGATGGGAAACACTGAGGTCCTGCTTCTCCCAGAATGAAAGCCCTCTGGCTGGAAACTGGGGAGAGGTAGTCCTGTGTTCTTGGTTGCAGCAGTCTGGAGTAATCTCTGCTTCATTGAGCTGGACGGGGAAAGGAAGAGAGCAGTCTTGGATCAAATACCACAGAATCGCTCACCTTTCTTAATATATTTTTATAGATTTTCTTGAATAGATGTTTCTTGATTTGATGCTTACTCTTAGGACAATTTCCAGAGGCTTTAAAAGGTTGTTTTCAAAAAGTTTTCACCAGTTTTACTGAGAAGGTCAGCAGAGCTCCTCATGCTATTATGCTGGAAGTTTATTTCCTTAATATTCAATCTTGGTTCACATTTATTAAAGTAGTTATTTTCTTACATTTCTTGAGACTATAATAAAGTGTCTAGGTGAACTCCTGCACTATCTATTCTTTTATACCTTAACAACAAATTATATCCAGTGAACTTGTCTTATAATGAAAAATTATATTTTTCCCTGGTGGTCTAGTGGTTAGGATTCAGCACTTTCACTGCCATGGCCTGGGTTCAATCTGAGATCCCACAAGCCACGTGGTGCAGCCAAAATAAAAATTAAAAATATATATATATATATATATTTCAAGCAGTAGAAGATAACTCTTGAAGCTAATAAGTTGGACTTATGATTGATTTCATTTTTTTTTTTTTTTGGTGAGTGTTAGGAGCTGTACTCCTTTTAATAACAAAAAGTGTCAAAAGAATTGTAGAAGACTTTAAAGCAGGCTTAACCCTCAAGGATTATCTAGTTAGGAGCAGAAGTAGAAGATTAGAATCCAAGTGTCTAGATGCTCAGCCTTGTGCCCTTTGTAGGTGAACATAATGCATGTCAAACAATGAACAAATTGTGCACACTTCAGAATTTATTAAACATTTGTATCTATCTATGTTATGTGATCTTCACAAAAACCCAGGAAGGGGGTCTGGGAAGTATACTATTAGTTTCATTTCACAGATGAGAAAACTGTAATTCAAATCTCCAATACAGAGGTGAAATGAGTTACATTGTTATCTGACTCAAATATCCTGTTCTTTCCATTATACCAGGCTTCAAATGAGGTGCTCAAGTTGGAGCACAAGCCCTCAACCTTGAGACTAAGTCTCACATTTCTACTAATAATATTAATTCAGAGGCATAAACTGAACTAGGAAACTTCACACTTGGGCAAGATATTTTAACCATGTTCTCACCAAGACCCTGCCACTTACCACCTGATGCTTGCCTCTTCTTTCCTCCCATTCGTCCTCCAATTGATATTCCATATTTTTCTATGTCTCCTTTGTTATACAAAAGTAGAGTCGTTGAGGCAGTTGTGGCAGTAGGAAATCAGTATCAAGTCAGAAAGCATGCTCTGAGCTTCTTGATGATCCCTACCGGAGCTACCTCACTGGTGTCCAAGTCCTTTGTCTCCCTGGACAACCAAAATATTAAAATATACTGTAGTCAGCAAAAAAGTCTTAGGACTCAGCATATTTTCTTTGAAAAGTCAGACAAAAACAGCTGTGTAAATATACTATGAAGGAAGAAAGCAACTTGAACCTAATCTGTTAAGTATATTTCTTACTCTTATCACACCTTGCCATACAAGCAAATGCTAATATACAGTTTATGAAATGCTTTTAAAAAAACAGCTACAAATGGCTGGATAAAAAATAATTTAGCTTGTCACATACACATGAATTCTTTTCTTTCCCTAACTGAATATTTGAATTATTTTGAATCATATAGACCCTGCTTCAAAGTTTGAATCTGCATCTTGCTACTTGTGTGACCTGTAGCTTTAGGCTCCTCATCTGCAAATGGGAATAATAAAACTTACATCAAAGTATTCTTATGAGAAGAAAATAAGATAATATATATGAAGGAACTAGCACATTGACTAGAACACTGTAGATATTCAGTAGATGTTCTTTTTCTTCCTTTTCTTTTATAATCACAGTGAAGAAATTAGTAACCATGAAACTCTCAGAGAACAATTCAGTCTATTTCATTGTATTAAATTATACATAGGGAAACATTCATAAAAGACAAATCAGGGCTTCCCTGGTGGCACAGTGGTTAAGAATCTGCCTGCCAGTGCAGGGGACACAGGTTCAAGCCCTTGTCCGGGAAGATACCACATGCCGCAAAGCAATTAAGCCTGTGTGCCACAACTACTGAGCCTGTGCTCTAGAGCCCGAGAACCACAACTACTGAGCCCACATGCCTAGAGCCCATGCTCCACAACCATAACAAGAGAAGCCACTGCAATGAGAAGCCCGTGCACCGCAATGAAGAGTAGACCCCACTCGTCGCAACTAGAGAAAGCCTGTATGCAGCAATGAAGACCCAATGCAGCCAAAAATAAATAAATAAAATAAATAAATTGATTTTTAAAAAAGGAAAGATCAGTGAGAGGATTGCAATGATCAGGGAAGTTTTCCTGAAGAAAGTGGGATTTGAGTTTCACGTTAATGGATATTTCAGTGTATCTCAAAATCCTCTATTAGAGCACTGGGATTCTGAACAATGGGCCAGGGTGCTCCACTATTTAGCTAAAGAACTAGTAATCACTTCTCAATATTCAAAACAATTATGATAAAATTCTCTTAATTTGAAATTTCCCTTCCACAGATTTCTTTAATTCTTTGACACTTGCTACAGCTTTTCTAAATTAAAACACAGAATAGGATGATAATGAATTTAGCACAATCACATGGTTAGCTATTTTATGTTTAATAAAGTTATTTTGTGATATTCTACAGAATGAATTATGACTTTGGGTGCTCTGCTGTCCGAACACATTTGAGACTCACTGGGTTGGGTGAAAAAGATGAAGCAGATGGGGAATAGCATAAAGATAGCATAAGAAAAAGTATTCGATCATATAGTGAGCAAATCCACCTGGAGTGGACAGTATATGTTATGGATTAAATAGAAAATAATGGCTAAGTAATAATAAGATATAGTACTATCCTGAGTATAGTAATTTATAATTTGCAAAGGGTTTACACACATCTGAGCTCATCCTCATAAAAATTTTGTGAAATAAAGAGGGCAGGTAATAAAGTTACCATCAATAATGACAGATTCTAATGACTAAGCACTTACTGTGTACCAGACATCATTGCTAGATGCTTCACTTATATTATCTCTAATGCTCACAACAACCCTGAGATATATGTGTTATTATCCTATTTTCACAGTTGAGTAAACTAAGGCTCAGAAAGTTTAAGTAATCTGCCCAAGTCCATATACTTAGAAAAGAGCAGATTCCTAAATTTGAATCTCAGGTCTGTCTGATTCCAGATCCACTACACTATCATAGCAGCATGTAAATAAGAGAGGGAAGGGGTAAAGAGGGAGAGTGTAGTAACAAGTGCATGACATTATAGCTTACGTACAACAACCTTAAGGTTGGATTGTCCAGAAAATAAACTAAAATAATTTTTGAAGTCCATTTCATAAAAATAGCTTCAGCTCCATCAATCCTGAAAATCAACAGACTCTATTTTGGAAGGCCCAATTGCCATACTGAAATATTTTTGGGGCACTAGTTTCACTTTAGAGCTCATGATTTGGCGTCATTTATCCAACTCCAAATGGGAGAAATAAAAAGCTTTCTAGATTAACATCCTTTACCTTGCTTTTCCTCCTTGCGGGGATGCCAGCAACCTACACAAGCTCCCTAGGACATGGTGGGTGGTGGGGAAGGGGAAGCTAGGATGAAGTGAAAGAGTAGCATTAACATATATACACTACCAAATGTAAAATAGATAGCTAGTGGGAAGAAGCTACATAGCACAGGGAGATCACCTAGGTGTTTTATGACCACTTAGAGGGGTGGGATGTGGAGCGTGGGAGGGAGGCTCAAGAGGGACAGGATATGGGGATATACATATACATATAGCTGATTCACTTTGTTATACAGCAGAAACTAACACAGCATTGTAAAGCAATTATACTCCAATAAAGATGTAAAAAAAATAAAGTAATCCACAAGGTGACACATAAGGAGTTTCCATGACTGGCTCCCTATCAAGGCATTTTCTTTACATAAGGAGAAGTCCAGAGATTGCCAAAACCAGGGATCAGCATGAAGGCCTTCCTCAGAGGCTCATTCCCTCTTGAAAGGATAAAACATTCAGCATGCTCATTCAGAGGGAACAAGTGGTTTCACCTGTGGGAAAAGTCGTGGTTTGTCAATCAATACCTTTCAGGGAGGAGACAAATGCTGACACTAGAGTTTAGACTAGAGAAAGGGCAGCATCTATTTTAGCTCCAAAGAGAAAGATGTGATCTGTCACAGAATTTTGACTTTCATGATAGGGAAGCTTTGCCACCCCTTTTCTACTGGAAATATACTTAAAACATAGAAGGACAGAGTAAAAGCCCTCTGAGAAGCCTGAAAAGATGACACTGAGTCTAGAAACTAAAGCTCATAGAACTTTATTCAATGGAGAGTTCCTCCATTCTGTATTTAAAGCCAACTAACTCATAATGTATGATTAAAACAAATCATTTTTTAAAATTTATGAATATGCACCCTTGAAAAATATTTTATTTTAAAGAAAATGATATTTTTTGCAAAAACAAGGAAGACATACTATTTTTATTTATAGAAAAATTCGAGGTAAAAAGCATTCAAAAACAAAGTAAAATAAAAACTCTTATAAAGCACCTACTAGATGAGGTTCTAGGACCTTACTACTCAAACATGGTCCACTGGCCAACAGTATAGGTTTCACCTGGGAGACCATTAAAATGCTGAACCCCAGACCTATTAAATCAGAATATGCATTTTAACAAAATCCCTAAGTAAGGTTAAGAAGCACTGGCTTAGGCTTGGGAAATGTTTGTCTAAGTGTGTCTTTATCTTCATCAGAATAATCCAGGATATTGGTTAAAAAATTAAGGCTCTTGGGCCCTACCACAGACCTACTAAATCATACCTCTCAGAGTGGGACCTGGGAGTGTGCATTAATTACAAGTGTAGTAGGGCAGTAAATCTCAAACTTGAGCATGCATCAGAATTACTTGGAGGGCCTGTTAAAACACAGATCGCTGGGATCTACCCCAGAGTTCTGCGATTCAATAAGTCTGGAGTGGGTCTGGAGAGTTTGCATTTCTAACATGTTTCTTGGTGATGTTGATGCTAGTGGTCCAAAGACCACAATGAAAGAACCACTGCTTGGACATAATTTTAACAAGTTTAGTTATCTGGTTGTCCAGTCTAGACTAACAGGAACAATTAGAAGGGGAGTAGTCAGAGGCATTATACTGATAGCAGCAAGAAGCAGCATCTGGTAGGCTGAGAATGAGGGGAAAAACATCAACTATAAAAAGAGACATAGAGGGCTTCCCTGATGGCGCAGTGGTTGAGAGTCCGCCTGCCGATTCAGGGGACACAGGTTCGTGCCCCAGTCCGGGAAGATCCCACATGCCGCGGAGCGGCTGGGCCCGTGAGCCATGGATGCTGAGCCTGCGCGTCCGGAGCCTGTGCTCCGCAACGGGAGAAGCCACAACAGTGAGAGGCCCGCGTGCCGCAAAAAAAAAAAAAAAAAAAAAAAGAGACATAGAAATAAACATATTTTTCTGAGTGTAAGTGCCAAAAACCTTGTGTCTCACTCTCATCCCGCTCCCATGACTACCAGTCTCCTAGTTCTTGAGGGTTATCATTGTATCTTATATGATAGCAATGTGAGATGTTCATTAATAATGACCCCCCAGCCATCGAGAAGATGCTTAATTCTGTTTAGTTTACTGTTTAAGCAGGTACAGAATTGTATAATATATTTTAGAAATATTTCCATCAAGGGTCAACTTTTAAACACTAATGCTTAAGTTGTCTGATAAATTCCCTTTTGAAAACCACTCTAAAATGATGCAGGATAAATGAGGATTATCTAACACTGGAGTTCAGGCAATCCAAATGTGATAATGACAATATCTAACATTTAAAAAGCAAATTCATTTTTTCATGTAATACAATAATACTTTGAGACACATTATCACCATTTCTTAGAGGATGGCTATCTAAACTAAGATTCAGTAAAGTGAATCAAATTGTTGAGATCACATAGGTAGTTAAATGGTAGTGAGACTAAATTTCAACTTAGGCCTATATGACTCTATTTCTCTATATTATTCTGCTTTCTTTATAGGGGAAAAAAGGCTCAGGCTGAGAAGCTGGATATGTAGACAGTTCTCTTGGGTTTCTGCAGGCCATACTTCTTGTAGAGCTTCCTGTAAGACAGACATCCAAACTTTACTAGCCTTCCCAGTTTCTTTCACTTACAGAAACCACAAGAACTCCCTTAATGCTTCTGTGTGCCATAACTTACAATATTCCCTTTCTTTCTCATTTACCACTTTGGATTTCACTGTTACCTGGAGTCACTCCTACCTCTTCCTACACCTAATCTTTCTTGCCCCAGGTTCCAATTTTTCAATGAAATCACAGAGGGGCTAGTGGGGATAGGAGAGGCAATCAGAAACAAGGAGAGAAAAAGCCTTTAAGGCCTGTGTAGCTGTTTCTTCTCTCCCATTCCCAGTGCTTTGGCTGATCTTCAAATTCCTCACAGCCTCAACACACTCTTATGATAAGGACCTCAAACACTGAGGCTGGTGGTCCACTGGAATACAAATGCTCATTTATTTCTCCAAGAACTCAGGCCCCACCATTCACGCATATGCACACATTCAGTTGTTCTGAGAGGGCTAAGTAAATGGAATGATTTAGAGTAGGAACTCTTTTATTTGCTGTTTCTTGTAGTTGGTGGTGGTTGGTATTTTTCAAAACCTCCAAAAGAGAAGTGTGCTTGCTTCATTCAGGATGGGCAACTTAGAAAAAGATTTATTTTCTTCCACAGTGTTTATCAAAAGAAAGAAACTGGAAAAAATAAAAGGAGCAGAGATTTTATATGCAGCAGACCTAGACAATATTTCTACCACTGCCACTTACAGATGATGGCATAGAACATCATTTCTTCTATCTGACTTATAAAATGGAGTAATAATTCCTATCATTCTTACCTCACAGAATGGTTATGACAGTCTGATGGGGTAATAAATATGAAATTTCTCTGGAAACTATAAAGCAGTGTATGGGTATAAATTTTTCTTGATAATACAATATTCTGCATCCCTGGCATTTAACATGTTACTATATAATTGCTGTTATTACTAATAGATTTTATAGTACCATTCATTTATTCAAAATGCTTTTCTTGAGCACTTGCTTTTTTACAGGCATTATACTAGGAGTTGGAAGTACAGAAATATACCAGACACAATTGTTTTCCTGGGGGTGTGAATCTGTTGAGGTATATCTATAGGTTTATTAAGTTTTGGTGGTGGAAGAGTGGTGACTGAACTGGGAATTCAACCACCACTTTTTGCCAGTAATTTGGAAATTATTATGCTATTTATGTATGGAGTCGTATCAGTAAAATTGGTGAAGTAGGCAGCTCCAAACTCCTATCCCCCTATAGAAATATTGAAAAATAAGTAGAAACAGTCAGAACTAACTTTGTCAGAACTCTGGAAAATAGTCAAATGTTTATAGTAACCAAGCAAATGTGGAATCAAGAAAAAGCCAACTTAAAAATTGTAGAAAAGCTTTATAGTGTTTTTATTCACCTTGCCTCACCCACCCCCAGATCAGCTGTAGTCTTGAAGATGGAAGCCCCTACTCCCAGTGTGAGACCCTGGTCCCTGGTTGCAGAGGGAGCAGACAAAATCTCATTTGCAAATTACTATGTTAGTCTCTTCTAACCTGCCTGAAGACTACCTGAAAGAGTGATGCAAAGTGTTCATATCTGTTTCGCTTAACTTGCAACTCAGAGTGGAAGAGCGGCAGGCATAATTTGAAAACATTGTAAGTGTGGATGAAAAATATGCAGTCGTCAAGGTCAAAAAATTACAGGCCAGCTCGCCCAGCGTCCGCAGCCGCCGCTGCTATGGGAGTGCAGGTGGAGACCATCTCCCCCAGAGATGGGCTTACCTTCCCGAAGTGCGGCCAGGCCTGCGTGGTGCGCTACAAGGGGATGCTTGAAGATGGAAAGAAATTCTATTCGTCCCAGGACAGAAACAAGCCCATTAAGTGTGTGCTGGGCAAGCAGGAGGTGATCCGAGGCTGGGAAGAAGGGGTTGACCAGATGAGCGTGGGTCAGAGAGCCAAGCTATCTCCCCAGACTATGCCTATGGTGCCACTGGGCACCCAAGCATCCTCCCACCAAATGCCACTCTCCTCTTTGGCAAGGAGCTTCTAAAACTGGAATGACAAGAATAGCCTCCTCCCTGAGCTCCCCATCCTTGGATGTGCCATGGAAGGATCTGGCGCCTCCAGATGTGTGCAGCGAGTCCATATGGAGCTTTTCCTGATGTTCCAGTACATTGTATAAACATCTTCCCTGACAATGTGTTCTGTCACCAGCTTTGCTCTTCCCCTTTATCTTCGTATGTGTGTTGACCTGAACAATACGCCATAAACCTCAAGTTACTCATTTTAGTTTGTTTTTGTTTTGAGGTGAAGATTGAGTTTCAGTCCTTTGGATATGGATTTCCAGTTAAGTATTAGTCAAATATTAACAACACAAGTCATGGGTTAACTTTAGAATAGGAATTGGTATGGGGGTGGTGCAAGAATCTGTATTTTATTTTATTTTTGGATGAAAGTTTTATCTCTTATATATTAAAAATTCTTGCCACTGCGCTGCAAAGCCATAGCAGATATGAGGCGCTTTTGAGGACTGAATTATTCTCCAAGTTGAGAGATGTCCTTGGGTTGAATTAAAAGCCCTACCCAAAATTAAAGTGGGAAGGGGGAGAACCTTTGTCTCCACTGCCCCACCTCCACCCTCCCCTTAAACCCTCTGCCTTTGAAAGCAGATCATTTTCACTGAGATGTTGGACTCTACAGGTGTCTATCCCCAGGCCAGCAGGGACCTCTGAAGCTTTCTTCACGGCCTGGCTTTTTCCATCCTGTGGTTTTTCTAATGGATATTCAGGATTTTTGTAATCTCATAGCTATCCAAGCTCCACTTTCTAAATTTTAAGAACTTTAATTGAAAGTTAAATTGGCTGTGTTGTTCTTAGACACTTAACACCCATGAAAGCCCAGTCATCATGACAAATCCTTGAGTGTTTTCTTAAGAAAATGATGTTGGTCATCACAGCTTCAGCATCTCCTGTTTTTTGTTGCTTAGCTCCCCCTGCTGATCTCACAGTTTCCTGGCTTCTCCTTCCCCCTTCTCACCCCTTTGCTGTCCTTTGTAGTGATTTGGTGAAAGAAATTGCTGCCTACCCCCCCCCACACACACTACATATGAATTTCAAGTTTTATTATTGCAATAAAAGTGCTTTATGCTGGCTTTTCTCAAAAAAAAAGGTCAAAAGATTACAGTTGAAGGTTGCAATTCAAGATGGAGATGTAGGAAAATCCTGAACTCACCATCTCACAGAGACACACTGAATTACAGCTATATATAGAACAATTTCCCCAGGAAAAAAATTAAAGGCTAGCAACGTGACCCCTTCACGCTGGGAAAATGAGAAAACAAACAAACACACACACACACACACACACACACACACACACACACACACACACACACAGTGAAACAGATAGGAAAGGCTGAGAAACAATCTTGCTGTAAACCCCACCCCTGGTGGGGCAACGTTCAATCAGGAGGGAACTCAAAACCCAGAGCTTCAACCCGAGGAGCATAGGGTTCATATCCCACATTGGGAACCACAACTTTTAAGACCCAGCTCCTGAGAGATGAGCCCCCAAAACATCTAACTTTGAAAACTCATGCCCATGAGACATGTTGCTGTGGCAAACTGAGAAATGGCTCTTAAAGGGCTTGTGCACAGATTCACCTGCCTTAGGGTCCAGCGCAGAAGCAGCATTTTGAAAAGTGCCCAGATGTATGTTAAGGAGACTCATTTGCTAATTTTAAAGTATTGGTCTGAGAAGCAGGAGCATGCTGGGGTACTCTCCAGGGATGGAGACTGATGAACGTTATCTTTCTGTTCTCTCTTTGCCTTACTAAATCCAGCAGGCATCATCTTTTTATTTTCCTTTCCAATGAGTGCCATCTGTATGCTCCAGCTGGTGGACGCCATCTTCCATGTTCTCCCTCTGCCTTGCTAAAGCTGGCAGGTGCCATATAATTCTTTTTCTTTCCTTTTTTTTTCTTTTTCCCCTTTCTTTTCTTTTTTCTTTTATTGGTAGGTGCCACCTTGGCACTCCCATTCTGCCTTATTCCAGCCAGTGTGCACCATCTCCACACTCTCCCTCTACTCTGCTCCAGAGCACCAGTATCTCTCAGAGGAGAGTTTCTACAGGCATCTTGTGCCCTTGTTTTTACATCTGGTGACCTGGTTTTTGCAGCTGCCACCCAGGGAACACCCCTTGATTGCCTGGCTATGAAGCCCAGGGGAACATGTGTTCCTGGGTTCCATGGGACTGTAAAAATTGGAAGGACAGTTCTAGGCAGGCTACCACCCCCAGAGTACTATACAGAGAACAGACTAAAACTTATACTCTAAGCCTTTCTGTGAAAGAGGTCTATTTACATGTTCAGGATCTATGGCCTCAGGGGCAGGCTTCTGGTTTGGTACACTTATAAGGGCCTGTGGAGGTGCTCTTAGAGAATGGAGGCTGGTGGATATAATCTTTGTGCTTCCCTCTGCCTCACTTGCTGGTATCTTCCAGAAAGGAGCTTATACCCTAGTTTGGTGTCCTGATTTTTGTGGCTGCTGCCAGGTGACACCTCTACATCGCCTGGATCTGGTGTTTATGTGGCGTATAACTGTGGGTCTCACAGGACTGTAGCCAATTGCAAAAGTATTCTTAAACAGCTACGACCCCAGGGTACAGCAAGAGGTAAAAGCTCCAGGAGCTCAGTCTTATTGTGAAAGAAGCCTATTAGTTTACTGGCATAGCTGCAGCCCAAGGGTCATTTTTCTAATTAAGCACACATGTAAGGGTTGAATGTAAACCTTTCCCAAGACTTTGAAGGGAGGAACTATCTTCATGCTCTCCCCCTGCCTTACTCCAGAGGACCAGCATGTCTCAGAGGGGAGCACTTATATATGTCTGGTGCCCCAGTTTTTATGCCTGGTGCCCTGGTTTTTGTGACTTCTGCCCGAGGGATAACAGTTGATCACCTGGCTCTGGTGGCCATGGGGACTTGGTTTCCTGGGTCCCACAGGACTGTAACAATGAAAGAGACAGTTATTGTCAGGCTACCACACCCCAGCAACTGCACAGACAGCAGATTGAAACCCCCAAAGCCTTTCTGTGAAAGAGGCTTGTCCTGGAGCTACAGCCTTAGGAGCAGGCATCAGGTTTGGTACATACCTCGACTATGAGGGTGTTCTTAGGGAATGTAGGCCAGGGGACACCATCTTTGCACTCACCTTTAGCCTCACTGTAGCTCATTGGTATCTTTCAGAAAGGAGCATATACACATGCCTGGAACCCCAATTTTTGTGACTTATACTCAGGGTACATCTCTTGATTGCCTGGCTCTGGTGGCTAGTGAAACTTAGGCTTGCAGTCCCAAAGAACTCTATGTATATGAATTGTTTAAAAGCTGCAGCTTGAGGATCTGGTTTCCAGCCAGCCTGAATCTAGGTACGGACTGAGATCCTCCCCTTTGGGACATTGACAGGTCTTGCATAGCCTCAACTACTGAAAGTCACTAAAAATAAAATATGTTGCTTGGAAAATCACAAAGGCTTGAGAGACTAACAAGAGCTAGGGCAAGGATGAGTGATATTTCATCTCCAATACAAGGCCAATCCTTCAAGTCTGGGATAGGTGGTTGTTTCATCAAATGCATAAATCAACACAGAGAGTCAAGCAAAATGAAGAAGCAGAGGCATATACTCCAAATGAAAGAACAAGATAAAATCTCAGAAAACCTTAAAGAAAGGAGATGAGTAATTTACCTGATAAAGAGTTCAAACTAATTGTCATAAAGTGCTCACCAAACTCAGGAGAAGAATGGATGAACACAGTGAGAACTTCAACAAAGAGATAAAATATATAAGAAAGTACCAAACAGAAGTCACACAGCTGAAGAATACAATAACTGAACTGAAAAATATACTACAGTGGTTCAATAGCAGACAGATGAAACAGAAAAAAGGTTCAGAAGACTGGGCAGTGGAAGTCATCCAATCATCAGAAAAGAAAAGAATGAAAAAGAGTAAAGATAGCTTAAGGGACTAATGGGACAACATCAAGTGGACCAACATTCACTTGATAGGAGTCCCAGAAGGAGGAGAGAGAGAGAAAGGGGCAGAAAACATATTTGAAGAAATAATGGCTGTAAACTTCCCTAACCTGGGGAATGAAACAGACATACAGATCCAGGAATCCCAGAAAGTTCCAAATAAGATGAACCCCCAAAACACACACCAAGACATACTATAATTAAAATGTCAAAAGTTAAAGACAAGGAGAGAATTTTAAAAGCACCAAGAGAGGGACAAATCTTATTACATAACAGAACCCCCACAAGAATATCATCAGATTTTTCAACAGAAACTTCAGGTCAGAAGGAAGTGGCATGATATATTCAAAGTGCTGAAAGATAAAAAACTTCAAATCAAGAATACTCTCCCCAACAAAGTTATCATTCAGAAATGAAAAAATATAGTTTTTCATATAAGCAAAAGCTAAAGAAATTCATTATCACTAAAATGGCCTTCCAAGACATTTTAAAAGGGATTTCTTTAAGCTAAAAAGAAAAGGTGCAAATTAGTGACAAGAAAATATATGAAAGTATAAATCTCACTGGTAAAAGTTAATATATAGAAAAGGTAGTAAATTAATCACTTATAAAGCTCGTATGAAAGTTAAGAGACAAAAATAGTAAAATAACTGTAGTTAAAATAATTAGTTAAGGAATACACAAGATAAAAAGCTGTAAAATGTGACATCAAAATATAAAACTTGACTCACTCCCCACTGGGTCTGGAGGGGCTAGAGCATCAGTGTGAGTAGCTGTGAGCAGCTGAGGCTGCAGCAGTGCAATATTACAGCTGTACCATCTGTCAGAAGCAGAGCCAGCAGGGAGGGGGCTGCTGTGAGCAAAGAAGAGGGGTTGTTGTGACCTAAAGGCAGCTGAGACCCACCCACTGGCCAGCCATGGAAGCAGAGGTGACGCTGCCCTCAGAGCTGTGTGTCCACTGTGCATGTGGGGGGTAAAATGTAGAAATTTAGAATGTATTTAAACTTAGTTGTGATCAATTTAAAATAGTCTGTTACAAATAGTTGTTATATGTAAATCTCATAGTAACCACAAAACAAAACCTATAGTAGATACATGAAAGATATAAAGGATCTGAGCATATCACTAAAGAAAGTCATCAAACCAAAAAGGAAGAGGGCAAGGGAAAAGAAAGGAATGCAGGAATTACAAAACAGCCAGAAAAAAAATGGTAATAAGCATATACCTATCAATAGTTGCATTAAATGTAAATGGACTACATTCTCCAATTCAAAGACATAGAGTAGCTAAATGGAGACCCA